>NC_041381.1:72338125-72363203 GCF_002162155.2 Triticum dicoccoides
CGGTTGGTGCCACCAACTAGGGCCAAAGGCAGTAACATAAAGTTTTTAATTTTTCTAAAATAAAAGCAAAAAAGAATTAAAAAGTAAAGCAAAAACAAAACAAAATAAATAATGCAGAAACAAAACAAAAAACTAGAAAAATAAAAAAAATAGCAACAATATGTATTTTGTTGTAAGTAGAAACAAAATAAAATAAATAAAGCAAGAAAGAAAACAAAAAGACAAAAAAAGTGTTTTCAAATTTGAAAACTAATGGCACTAACAGAAAGTTTATAATTTTTCTAAAACTAAAAGCAAAAAAGAATTAAAATATAAAGCAAAAACAAAAGAAAATAAATAATCCAAAAAACAAAACAAAAAAACTGGAAAAAAATTGCCACCTATTGGGCCACCATGGCCTGAATACGACTAGAAATCCAACCTGGGCCAGGATTCAGGCCGAAAACTGGCCTTTGGTCCCGGTTGGTGGCACCAACCGGGACTAAAGGGTGCATTAGTCCTGGTTGGTGCCACCAACCGGGACCAAAGGCTTTGCTATATAAGAAAACACTTTGCAAAAATTCAGAATTTCATCGCCAGTTGCCCCCGACGATGCCGACCTCCTCGACGCCGCCAGGCTGCTCCACCTCGCTGTCGCCGCCGCCGCCAAGGTCGTCGCCTCCCCGAGCCCGCGTCGTCCTCGTCTCCGGCCTCCCCGAGCCCGCGCCGTCCTCGTCGCCGGCCTCCCCGAGCCCGCGCCGTCATAGTCGCCGGCCTCCCCGAGCCCGCGCCGTCCTCGTCGCCGGCCTCCCCGAGCCCGCCGTCCTCCTCCCCGTCGTCGCGTGCCTCCCCGAGACCGCCCTCCTCGTCACTGTCGCCGTGTGCCGCCCGAGACCGCCGTCCCCGTCACCGTGTGCCGCCCCGAGCCCCTGCCCCGTCCCGGCCCCGCGCGTCGGCGCCCTCACCGCCCCCACCGTCGCCATCATCATCGCTAGCCGCCCCCGCTGTGAGCCGCCGCGCCGCCCCGGCTCTGTTTTTTTCATTTTTATTAGTTGAATTTTTTTGTTCATATATATATATATAATGTATATGTGTATGTATGTGGCTATGTGTATGTAGATGTTCAAAATGTATAAAAAAATTGTCCAGAGCATGTTTTTGTTCATATATGTATTTTTTGTTCATATGTGTATTAATGTTTTCATATATGCAAAAGATAGATTTTTAGAAAAGTTAGGATTTTTTTCTGTTCATAGATTTTTTGGTGATTTTAGGTTAGTGCATTTTAGGTTAGTGTAGAGGAGAAAGGAAAATAAGGAAAAGGAAGAAAAAAGGAAGAAGGAAGAAGGAATAAGAAGAAAAAAAAAGAATGAGAGGAAAAAGGAAAATAAGAAGAGGAGAAGAAGAAAGGAATTTCTATTTTTTTTCTTCTTCTCCTCTATTCCTTTCTTCTTCTCCTCTTTTTTTTCTTTCTTTTTTTCTTCTTCTTCTTCCTTCTTCCTTCTTCCTCTTTTCTTCCTTTTCCTTATTTCACTTTCTCGAGGGAGAAGAAGAAAAAGAAGAGGAGAAGAAGAAGAATAAAAGGAATAGAGGAGAAAGAAGAAACTTCAACACAAGGGGGGGGGGTACCAATACCCCCTTCCCGATAACATTATTTTCCCATGTATATATATGTCGCGTCGTTGTCGATATAACCCCCTCGAGATAACTTTGACATGAGGGGCGGTCGATTTATATGCCCCCTCTCGACCGTGATAACTTATACCACGGCAACACTCCCCTCGGCCCTCTCGCTCGACCAAAACTCTCGAGGACACCCAAACCCTAGAAAGAAACGATGTTGGTCGTCTCCTACCCCCTCCCCGACAAATTAACTCTCTCGAGGCCACCCAAATTTACCAAGTTAAAAGAGCGTTGTCGTCGAGGCCACCCCAAACCCTTGAAGCGTTGTGTCGAGGCCACCCCAAACCCTATAGAGAAGCAGCATCGAGGCCACTAACATTAGTCCTTATTGTGATTAGCTAGCTAGTTCTACGTTTGCCACTAATATATATCCATCTGTACCATGTTTGAATAATAATTGACATGTTGTAAATATTTGCAGAAACTATGGAGCACTCCCGAGACGAAGCAACAGAAGCGATGTTGGGGGACATAATTGCACAAGGAAGTGATGAAGTTGCGTCATTTCTCAACGACACCGATGGTCAGGAAGGACTGGGTGAAGAAGAGGGCTATGTTCATGATGGCTTTGACCCATTAATGCTGGTACAAGAAGAGGGCTATGTTCATGATGGCTCCGCTGACACAATGGAGTTACAAGAAGGAGACCGTGTTGACTGCTCCGGTGACCGAACCGAGTCCGGCCAGGTATATATATATTAGTTAAGCCCGTGCTGACTAGTTAATCGATGCATCCATTGTTTTGGTATATGTGCACATATTAATTACTCTCGTCTTTCTTCCTTTTAATTTCTAGCCCTCCGGATCGAGCACAACTTCGGTAAGGAGACGAGGCCCGAAGAAAAAGTTGAGCTCGGATGAAAGGTTTGAGATCAGAGAAATTGCGCCCAACGGCGAACCGATTGAACCCATCCGGACAAAGAACATATTTTCTGCTTAGTGCGGGGTTATTGTTAGGGACAAGATCCCGATCAGCATCCAGCAATGGTATAAGCCTAAGGAGGAAGACCCTGAGATGTCTTATGTCAATGATATGCAGAAAGAAGATCTTTGGACACAGCTGAAGGAAAATTTCACCCTACCGCCAGAGGAGGATCCGGAGAAGCCAGTTAAAGAGCAATTAATCAAGTCTTGTGCTCTTAAGAAGATGGCAACCCTATTCAGGAGGTGGAGGAAAGAGCTGAACAAGTTTGTCGACAAAGAAGAGACACCAGAATTCATCGGCAAATATGAGAAGATCAAAGATCACTGGCCCGCATTTGTGACCCACAAGACATCGCAAAAGAGTAAGAAGATGTCGGCGACAAACAAGCAAAATGCTGCGAAGAAGAAGCTTCACCATCGCATGGGGTCAGGTGGCTACCTCAAAGCCCGGCCTAAGTGGTCCAAGACTGAGAATGATCTGCTTGAAAAAGGGATCGAACCAGAGACAATGAACTGGCCAGACCGTTGCTGGACTTGGTTCTTCGGGGCTGGCGGAACCTTGGACCCTGTATCAGGGAAGTGCCGTTGGACGGACGAGCAACTGAAAATACCAGTCAAGAAGCTTCGACACTATATCAATGCAGCGCAACGAGGGACGTTCGTTCCAGACAGGGAGAAGGACGAGCTCACAATGGCCCTCGGGAATCCTGAGCACCCTGGACGGATACGAGGCACGCCAGGCTCCATTCCATGGAAGGTTGGTTTTCTGGACGCAGGGGGTTACAAAACCAACAGAGGAGGAAGAAACTGGAGCAGGGCCAACTGCAGGCGCTGCATGGAAGGGTAATGGAGCTAGAGGAACGAGAAGCAGCAGATCGCAGCAAACGACCTGCCGAAGCTTCCCCGCCATCTCAACGGAGAAGCAGCGTGGCTTCCACCGAGCTGCTTCAGTCGGAGCATGTATTGACGGCTCCTGCCAGCTATCCCGTGGATGCTATCACGGAGTCTCAAAATTGCCACATTATGACGCGATGGATGAATTTGAAGGTCAAGGCGGCTGTTGGCTCTGTTTATCCTACTGGACCCGGCGCAACTTATCACTGTCGGCCGATTCCAGAAGGATATGCTAGGGTGATGGTGGATGAAATAACGGAGGGATTTGAGGACCTCCTGCTTGACCACCCTACCGGTGAAGGGGAGACTAGGCTGGGTTCTGCTCTAAAGACTCCATGCCTATGGCGGAAGGAGCTCATCAACCTTCCGAACTGGACGCCTCCGCCTCCTCCTCCTCCGGCGAGTCAGGGCACCCCGCCTCCTCCACCGCCTCCTCCTCCTCCTCCGGCGAGTCAGGGCATTCCGCCTCCTCCACCGCCTCCTCCTCCGGCGAGTGACAATCAGGGCACTGGGCCTCCTTCTCAAGCACGTGGCGGCACTCCACCTCCTTCTCCGGCATGTGGCGGCACTCCGCCTCCTTCTCCGCCTGCGCCGGTGTGCCCGAGCAGCCAGCAGCCTCCTCCTTCTCCGCCTCACCAGCAAGGGCGGAAGAGACTCGCCGCCGCCCCGGCTGCTCCGGCGCGTCGTAGTCCTTCTCCTCTGCCTCGTAAGCAAGCACGAAAGAAGACAGATGCCGCAGCCGCTCTGTCTGGTCCGGCGTCTAGCAGCACAACCAGAGGCGGGAGGCAATACAGATACGGCCCACCTTTCAAGCCTCTAGATAAGTTACCATACGAGAGCACCGGGGAGGAAAACGCGACGATCGTGCAGACCCACGTGAAAGAGTTCTTTGAAGGGGTGAAAGCAAAGAGACATCCACCTCCGGAGGAGAAGGTAGATCCGGTGAAAGCAAAGCGCACTCTCGATGCCCTGAGGAAACCGGCAAAGTCTCCGCCGAGAACCAACTATGAGCACATTACTGAATAGACATATCTCCAAGCGGAGCGGTCGGGAAGTGTTGGGGAACGTAGCAGAAATTCAAAATTTTCCTACGTGTCACCAAGATCTATCCATGGAGAGACTAGCAACGAGGGGAAGGAGAGTGCATCTACATACCCTTGTAGATTGCTAAGCGGAAGCGTTCAAGAGAACGGGGTTGAAGGAGTCGTACTCGTCGTGATCCAAATCACCGGAGATCCTAGTGCCGAACGGACGACACCTTCACGTTCAACACACGTACAGCCCGGTGACGTCTCCCACGCCTTGATCCAGCAAGGAGAGAGGGAGAGGTTGAGTAAGACTCTTTCCAGCAGCAACACAATGACATGGTGGTGATGGAGGAGCGTGGCAATCCTGCAGGGCTTCGCCAAGCACCGCGGGAGACGAGGAGGGAGAGAGGTAGGGCTGCGCCTTGAGGGAGAGGTTCTCATGTCTCTGGCAGCCCCAAAACCCCCACTATTTATAGGAGGAGGGGAGGTGGCTGCGCCCCCATCTAGGGTTCCCACCCTAGGGGTGCGGCAGCCCTAGATGGGACTTGGAGGGGGCGGCCAAGAGGGGAAGAGAGGGGGCGCGCCCAAGGGTGGGCCTTTAGGCCCATCTGCGCCTAGGGTTTCCCCTCTCCCCTCCTAGCTGCGCCTTGGGACTTGGTGGGAGGCGCACCAGCCCACTCTGGGGCTGGTCCCTTTCCACACTAGGCCCATGCAAGCCTCCGGGGCTGGTGGCCCCTCCCGGTGGACCCCGGAACCCTTCCGGTGGTCCCGATACTTCCGGTGGCCAAAACCTCATTTCCTATATATTATTCTTTACCTCCGGACCATTCCGGAACTCCTCGTGACGTCCGGGATCTCATGCCGGACTCCGAACAACATTCGGTAACCACATACAAACTTCCTTTATAACCCTAGCGTCATCGAACCTTAAGTGTGTAGACCCTACGGGTTCGGGAGACATGTAGACATGACCGAGACGTTCTCCGGTCAATAACCAACAGCGGGATCTGGATACCCATGTTGGCTCCCACATGTTCCACGATGATCTCATCGGATGAACCACGATGTCAAGGACTCAATCAATCCCGTATACAATTCCCTTTGTCTAGCGGTATTGTACTTGCCCGAGATTCGATCGTCGGTATACCGATACCTTGTTCAATCTCGTTACCGGCAAGTCTCTTTACTCATTCCGTAACACATCATCCCGTGATCAACCCCTTGGTCACATTGTGCACATTATGATGATGTCCTATCGAGTGGGCCCAGAGATACCTCTCCGTTTACACGGAGTGACAAATCCCAGTCTTGATTCGTGCCAACCCAACAGACACTTTCGGAGATACCTGTAGTGCACCTTTATAGCCACCCAGTTACGTTGTGACGTTTGGTACACCCAAAGCATTCCTACGGTATCCGGGAGTTGCACAATCTCATGGTCTAAGGAAATGATACTTGACATTAGAAAAGCTTTAGCATATGAACTACGATCTTTGTGCTAGGTTTAGGATTGGGTCTTGTCCATCACATCCCGTTATCAACGACATCCAATGTCCATGGTCAGGAAACCATAACCATCTATTGATCAACGAGCTAGTCAACTAGAAGCTTACTAGGGACATGGTGTTGTCTATGTATCCACACATGTATCTGAGTTTCCTTTCAATACAATTATAGCATGGACAATAAACGATTATCATGAACAAGGAAATATAATAATAATAACTAATTTATCATTGCCTCAAGGGCATATTTCCAACAGGAAGTACTGTCAGACATCAAAGGTCAAGAGAACGAGCAGCTGCGAAAAAAATTGACCAGCTCGGCGAACAAGCAAACCAATCGTGCCCCCCGCTCAATGTGTCTAGCGGCAACATCGTCGCTAATGCTCCGGGGATGGTGACCGGTTATGGAAATCTACAAGATTACCTGCCTGACGATCAACTTCCTGATTTCATGGAGGTGGACGAACACAAATACGAGTATGGGAAGCCTCTCATCAAAGATGAAAAATCTCTAACAATGATGATGCGAAGATTCCATAATTGGTACATGAAAACCTACAGAGAGTCTGGGGGGACGAATAATTTGTATCTGAACATTAAAGAGGAGCACGACCTCGTTGCAAGTGATCTGTTGTGTGTTCCATTTGAGGAGTTCTTCGCGTTCTTCAATCAAAAGGCCCTCGATAAATTAACGGTCTTTTGCTACTGCCTGTAAGTACTATTTTTGTCATTAAGTCTCTATATATAGCTTGGCTCTTTCATTGCATGTATTTATAATTAATTATCCTCAATATATTATGCAGATTGAAGATCGTCGAGTGCAAAAAACAAGAAATTTATGATATTGGGTTCATTAACACAAATATCATAGATGAATTTCTGGTTAAAAAGCACGCCAAAGAGGCCGAGGACAACTTGCTACAATCATTGATCAAAAATCAAAACAAAGATACCATACTCTTTCCTTACAACAGCGAGTGAGTGTCACTGTCGTGTGCATAT
The DNA here is from genome assembly GCF_002162155.2 of Triticum dicoccoides. NCBI lineage: Eukaryota > Viridiplantae > Streptophyta > Magnoliopsida > Poales > Poaceae > Triticum > Triticum dicoccoides. The sequence continues at coordinate 72,345,141 of NC_041381.1, forward strand.
TCGGTTTCCCTTATTACTCGGGCGAGGTTATAGTAACGTAATTGATGAGTTATATATGCATGCGTGCGCAGGTACCACTATGTTCTTCTGGAGATTAAGCTTGAGCGGGGACTAGTAACCGTCTTAGACTTGAGACGAAAAGATCCCAAAACCTATGCAGAAATGACTGAATTTCTCAACAAGTAAGTTCAATCGATCATTATCGCACCATATCGGCAACTTTTTGTTCATTTCTTGATATCTCAAGTAATAATAATTATTTTCTTTGTCTTGCAGGGTTTGGAAACAGTTCACCGCAGAAGCTTCGGGACTGCCGAAGGAGCTGCGATATACATACCCGAAAGTAAGTACTACTGACTAGCTAGTTGCGCGCATCTCCCGTTGATTCTATAGCTATACTTTCATCAATGCCATTTATAATGCTTCATTATCAGTTTGATTGACCTCTATTTCTCGTAAAGTGCTTGTGGCAGGAATAAAGGAATGATTTCTGTGGATACTACGTGTGCGAGTTCATCCACAACGCGACTTTGAAAAATAAGCGGGGCTACTCTAAAAGACAATATGAAGTGCGTAAGCAATAATATTCACAATTTCATTTTATTACACCATCATTTATGTTGAGTTTCATTCATATATATTTATTAATTAACCCCTTTCTTCAAATTAGACGTGGCAGATGCGGAATGAACTCCTAGAACCAGAGCGCATGAAAGCAATTCAAGAGGAATTGGCGGGATTCTTTCTTGACCACGTCATCAATAAAGCCGGAGAATACCATGTGCAAGTTGATTTCAATTGCTAGGGGATTGTAATTAAGAGATCTTACATATTGTATATGTATGTAGCCAGTAGCGTCGGATAGATAATACGAAAACTTGTTGTTCGACCAATCTCTCGGAGAAGGAGAGGTCGATCGATCACTTCTCTCGGTATGCATGATGAACTTCTGTACTTAATGGTTCCCTTCATTTTCTTACTAGCTAGTGTGTCGAGGGCCTCTCTATGTATAGTACGTAGCGTCGACCAAGCACGGACATAAGAGAGGACACTTCTCTCTATGAATTAGCTAGCTAACACAATCTATGAAACACCTAAATTAACCCCCCAAAACCCCCAACCCCCCCCTCCACCCCCTTAAAAAAAATAAAAACCCCAGCAACTGAAATGCTGACGCGTGGAGGCCTTTTGGTCCCGGTTGGTGCCTCCAACCGGGACCAAAGGCCCCCTGCCTGGGCTCGGCGCACCGGCAACATGGAGGCACATCTGTCCCGGTTCGTGTTTGAACCGGGACTGAAGGTGGGAGGTATTAGTAACGGCCCATTAGTCCCGGTTCGTGAACCGGGACTAAAGGCCCTTACGAACCGGGACAAATTCCCCCTTTTCTACTAGTGCAGCGCCGAGCCCCGGCTCCGTCTTCAGCTTGACGAGGCAGGAGGAGGGAGCAGAGGGGCCACGGCCGCCCTCAAAGACCACATATAGCGCGTGCTCACTTATTAGTGTTTTACGTTTATCCTTTTCAAATGTGCCAAGAATGTAAGGTTGTGTTTTTCTTAAAGTCAAACTTTCTATGTTCGACCAACTTATATAACAAAAATATAAAAATCTGCAATAACAAGCAAATAAACACATGAAAATACACTCCTTTCGATCAATATTACTTGTCGCTCAAACGGATGTATCTAGCAAATAAACGGCTGCTCAAAGACCACATATAGTGTGTGCTCACGTATTAGCGTTTTACGTTTGTCTTTTTCAAATGTGCCAAGAATGTAAGGTTGCGTTCTTTTTAAAGTCAAACTTTCTATGTTTGACAAACTTATATAACAAAAAAATATGAAAATCTGCAATAACAAGCAAATAAAACATGAAAATACACTACTCCTTTCGATCCATATTACTTGTCGCTCAAACGGATATATTTAGCACTAAAATACATCTAGATACATCGATTTGAGCGAAAATTAATAGGAATAGGAGGGAGTACATGATGGATTTTTTTTTTTTGAATTTTGTACATGATGGATAATAAAGATGCCAATTTGGTAGTGCAGATATTTAATTTTTTTTTTCTAGAAAGTTGGTCAAATCGAGTTGAAAAGTTTGACTCGCCTTACATTTTGGAATTTATTTAGGGAGCACTGTGTTTTTAGGGCGAAGGAAAGAAGTGTTGTTTTTTCAGAAAAAGAGAGGATTCACGAGGAATTGACCATCTTGTTGGGCCTATTTGGCCTGGGCCAGACCTTAGATTGTAGTCCATAGCAGGAGGGCTGCGGCTAGGGTAGAGATCGACGGTGGAGACGTAAGAGACTTTGTTTGCTTTGCTTGCCCTAGTAGAGACGTAAGAGAGTGATGTGCCGCCCGCCGCCAGCTGAGCACTTCTTCTTCTTCTCCTCTTCGGATTCGTCTCCGTTTCCACCTCCAATTGCTACTACCTCCCCCGTCCTTAAGAATCCAGCCGCCGCCCGTCCAGGAAACCAAATTAAGCGGAAGGAGCGCCGGCCGGAGGAGCGGATATGGGCAAATTCAAGCGCGGCTCGCTGAATCCGCCCGCCCAACCCCCCGCCGTCGTCGACGGCGGGAACAGTCCTCCGCCGGCGTCATGCCTCATCGACCGCGTGGCCTACATCGCCGACGTCACCAACGCGAGCACCGCCACCTGCAACGCCACGGACAACTACAACAGCCGCGCCGTCACCATCCAGGTCACCTTCGTCGTCGCCGACCCGCCGCAGGTCTCCTACCTGTGCGCCCACTGCATCGGGTCCCAGTTCGATTATGAGCCCGTCCTCGTGGCCACGGAGGGCAGCCTCGCCCTCCTCGCCATCGAAGTCGGACAGTTTTCGTCCGATCGCGGGCGCGACCACTACATCTATCATGCCGGCGACGCCAGCAGAGGCATAAGACCCTTGCTCAGGCGGCTTCCCAAGCCTGATCCCGTCCCTCATCACCTGCACCGCTTCTACGACGGCTTTCATCTCGGCCTCCTCCTGCGGCCCCGTCCCCAACCCCAAGGCGGGATTTTTCTGCGCCCACACGGCGGTTACCGCGCCGAGGAGGAGGAGGAGGATGTCTCGTACGTCGTCGCTGGGCTCTTCCGCAAGCAGGAACCATCAGCAACCGATCACTTGTTTGACCTTTACCTCTACAACTCCGATAGCAAGAAGTGGTCAATCCAGGAGCTCCCCTTGTTGCTGGACCAGCAGCAGCAAGGTGGCGGCTTTGAGTATCAGAAGTATGCGACACACAAGGCCATCTCCATCGGCGGAGAACACGGCTCAATGTGCTTCGTCGACCTGTGGCAGGGCATCTTTCAATGCAATGTGCTCGACAGCACCCCAGTGCTCCACTACTATCCGATGCCGCCGCCCCTCGAACCCAACCCTGTCACGAGGGTCCAAACTAGCCCACAGGCTTCCCGCAACGTCGCCGTCATTGACCGAGGCCGCCGCATCAAGTACGTCCAGCTGCATCTGCAGGTCACCATGCACCGACACGGCGGCGTATGGGGCCGCGTTGTGCCCTCATACGATGGCTGGAAGGCAGCCACATGGAGCATGGACACTGCTCATCCTTCTTCTGCAGGCTGGCGCCAGGACAGCGAGGTGGTTCATGCATCCGAGGCTGGCAGCACCATAGACCCGGTGCTTCTCCAACTGCCGCCACATGAGTTCAACGACGACCAAGGCCTGCCTCTCCCGCAGACCTTTGAGAACCACTACACGAGCCTGCCCGTGATCAGCTTGCACGACGACGGCAAGGACGTCGTCTACTTCATGACCAAGGTCAATTATTATCATAAGGCCGCGTTGGTGATTGCGGTTGACATGTCCAACAAGACAGCACGACAAGGCATGCAGTTCCTCCCAGGGAAATTAACGGAGAGCGCCTTTGTACACAGCAGGATCTCCAAATTTCTCAGTATGGCTCCAGCTCTAGCTCCAAGACTCAATTGCAAGAGGAAACCTGAAACGACCTTGTATGATGACACTAATGGAATGGATGTACCGATGAATGATACTGTGATGATGTAATTAACCAAACAATCCTCATCCAGAAACACTAAACTACTGGAGGCAGAACCTTGCCATCATGGTTCATATGAAACTGTGACCAACTCTTGTGTTGCTTCTTCAAGAAACAGGTTTTGCAATTGTATTAGCCAATGGATGACAACCACAAAATTTCAAGCGATCGCTCTTGTGATCAATAACTCCAATGGTTCGTTACTTTTCACTTTTCCAGGAGGAACCATGTAATGGTTTGCCCACGAGGTGAGTAGGAAAATCGTGGAACCATGTACAAATTTACTCATCTGCAAGCCAGCCCTAGGCTAGACAAGAGTAATGCTACATGCACGGACTTGTTTTTACGGATTCAACGGACTGTGAACCATGTACAAAATTCAGTTACCATAGCACATAGATATATGCATGGGGTCCAAATCCGGCTAGGGCGCGACCGCGCGAGGCTGCAGCCTGCAGGCTGCCTAGCGTCCAGCAAGGTGGTAGTCCTCTGTTTCTCACTTCTCAGTACAGTTTGATAGATGCCTTGTTTTTGTTTATAGATGCCACATTCGATTGGACGATGATGATTTTAGTTGCTAGATGCCACTGTTTGTCTGTTTGTTAGATGTAGAAATCAATTTTGACATTGAATTTTTTTTTGTTTCTCTAAAATTTTACAGGAACGCAAGATGAGTAAAAGAAACAAGACATTGAATTCTTCTTTTCAAGTTCGAACCCCCGAAACCGCAGAAACAGGTCCTTCAGCTCAAACAACTGATAATACCCCCAATGTTAGGGGTTCTCAGAAGAAAGAAGAAGAATACAAAGCTCGTCTCTTGATTGTATTGGGTATTGTCAATTTTTTGATACTACAAGCTCTTACTTTTCGTGGTCACGATGAGTCTACTAGCTCAATGAATAAGGGTAACTTCAAAGAGTTGTTGGACTTGTTCATAAAGAAAGACCCAAAGGTGGCAAAATTATTTGGGGATGCAGGAGATAACCATAAGCTGACTTCACATAAGATACAATTGGATTTATGCAAGGCTTGTGCAAAAGAGACCACCAATGTCATCTTGAGGAGATTGGAGATAGTAAATTTGCACTACTTGTTGATGAGTCGAGAGATGCATCTATGAAGGAGCAAATGGCTATGTGTTTGAGGTCAGTACCATTGCTCATATTGTTGTGTGTGATATTTTAGCCTTGTAGGTTTATTATCTTAAAGTTTTTAATATATTAATCATGTTCATTGTCTTATGTAGGTATCTCGGCAAACGAGGGGAGGTGATTGAGAGATTCATGGCAGTTGAGCATGTTCCTGACACGAGAGCAACCTCACTGAAGATAGCTTTGAATGGTATGTTTGGTACTCTTGGTTTATCTATGTCTAATTTGAGAGGACAGGGTTATGATGGGGCTTCAAACATGAGAGGGGAATTTCATGGGTTGCAAAGATTGATCTTGGATGAAAATCCTTATGCTCATTATATACATTGTTTTTCCCATCAGTTATAATTAGTGGTTGTTGCTGTTGCCAAGTGTTGTTCATCAGTAAGGTTTTTTTTAGTACACAAGCATGGTTGTTAACATTGTTAATGCATCTTGTAAAAGACATGATCAGTTAGCCCAAGAACAACATGATGAAACAGTGGGTCAAATAGAGGCTAGGGAACTTCTTGAGGGAAGAGGGAAAACCAATTAACTAACCTTGCAAGACCTGGAGATTCACGGTGGGGATCACATCACAAAACATTGTGACGTCTTGTTGAGATGTGGAAACCAGTTCTAAAGGTATTAGAAAATCTACACAATGATGCAGATAATGTTTCCCAAAGAACCACAACCGCGGGGTTGATAAAGCACATGGATTCCTTCGAATTTGTTCTCATATTGCATCTTATGATTAGATTATTGGGAAAGACTAACGATATGTCACAATGCTTGCAATTGAAAAATCAGAATATTGTACGTGATGTGGGATTGATTAAAACCACATTTAGAGGATGTTCAAGAGATAAGGCAGATGGTTGGGATGAGCTATTTAAAGAGGTAACAGACTTTTGTGTCAAATACAACATTGTAGTGCCAAATATGGAAGATACAAGAACTGCGAATGGACGTTCAAGGACTTGGGGCGGGCAATTGGTAACTTACAACCATCATTTAAGAATTGAAATATTCAATGTGTTGCATGATCAACTTATTGTGGAGTTAAACAACCGCTTTACTGAAAGGTCTACTCAATTGTTGAGATGCATTGCTTGTCTTGATCCCAAGAATTCATTTGCCAATTATAATGAAGACAAGCTAGTAGATCTTGCTAATATGTATGCCGCTGACTTTTCTACATACGAAGTTACTTTCGTCCGTAGAAACCAACTAGACTCATTCATTCGGAATGCAAGAGCTGATCCACATTTGATGAATTGCAATGATCTTGGTCATCTTGCCATGAATATGGTTAAAAGTGATATGCACAGAACTTTTCCCTTGGTTTACCGTCCGGTTGAGTTAGCATTGATTTTACCTGTTACAAACGCAACAGTGGAAAGAGCATTTTCAGCAATGAGCATTATCAAGACTGGATTGAGGAACAAAATGGATGATGATTGGATGAATTATAGAACGACATGTTACATTGAGCGAGATGTATTTGTTAGTATTAAGGAATTAAAGATCATTGGGCGATTTCAAGGTTATCGCACACGGTAAAGTCATTTTGCCTCATCCTATACGTAAGTTTTCATATTTTTCATGTATCAGTATCATTAACTAGTTTTACATGCTATATTATGCACTGACTTGCATTTCAAAATTGATGATTGAAGGTTTAGCTTCTTCTGCTATTGAAGATGTAATCATGGGAGGCTCAGACCAACCAATCCTTTGATTTGGTATCAATCTTTTGTATCATCTATCTATGCTACATATTGTCTTTTGATTTGTTTTGCTTTATTAGTTCACCCATCATGAAACAAATGTTGCCATTGAATATTATGTTCAGTTTCTTATTAGTTATGCATCATAGATCGACTTTTATATGCCTGAAAACTGAAGTTTTTTCCTGGATAGTTTTTAGCCCTTAGTTTCTTGCTTGGGGCGTCAGCCAATGCTAGGTCCACCACTGCATACTACTAGTCTAAGTTATTCCTCACTATGGATAGTCTTAGAGCCGCCTCTAGTAAAAAATTCTTGCATGCCAAAAGAATTGTGTCGTACTTACAACTTTATTATAAACATGTGACTAAGAAAGAACTTATTGCATAATGGAGAGAAAACATCTTGTACTAACGTGCCGATTGGTTAAAGGAAGGCATTTCTTTAAACTAGACTATTATTCTATTCCACTTCATTGAAAGAAGACAAACAATACTACAATAATCATGGGTTATGGCGTATTCACTTTCTATAACTTGGCAAAAATGCATTTGTAAGTTTTAAAAATTCTAAATAAACAAGCACATATGTATTGAGTTGAAACTTTCCCATGCAAAATTTTGTAAAATAATATGACAATTTGAAGCATGCATGAAAACAAGAAATGCTAGAGTTTAACTTCCAAAACTTAAATTGTCATATATATCGACCGCCCCTCATGTCGAAGTTATCCGGGAGGGGGTTATATCGACAACGATGCAACACATACACGGGAAAATAATGTTATCGGGGAGGGGGTATATCGACCCCCCCCCCCACGTGTTGAAGTTATCGGGAGGGGTTTATATCGACAACGACGACATACGTACATGGGAAAATAATATTATCGGGGAGGGGGTATATCGACCCCCCCACGTGTTGAAGTTATCGGGAGGGGTGATAACCGACAAGTATAGGGGATCGCAACAGTTTTCGAGGGTAGAGTATTCAACCCAAATTTATTGATTCGACACAAGGGGAGCCAAAGAATATTCTCAAGTATTAGTAGCTGAGTTGTCAATTCAACCACACCTGGAAACTTAGTATCTGCAGCAAAGTGTTTAGTAGCAAAGTAATATGATAGTGGTGGTAACGGTAACAAAAGTAAAGGCAGCAAAAGTAATGTTTTTGGTATTTTGTAGTGATTGTAACTGTAGCAACGGAAAAGTAAATAAGCGAGAACCAGTATATGGAAAACTCGTAGGCACCGGATTGGTGATGGATAATTATGCCGGATGCGGTTCATCATGTAACAGTCATAACATAGGGTGACAGAGAACTAGCTCCAATTCATCAATGTAATGTAGGCATGTATTCCGAATATAGTCATACGTGTTTATGGAAAAGAACTTGCATGCCATCTTTTGTCCTACCCTCCCGTGGCAGTGGAGTCCTATTGGAAACTAAGGAATATTAAAGCCTCCTTTTAATAGAGAACCGGAACAAAGCATTAGCACATAGTGGATACATGAACTCCTCAAACTATGGTCATCACCGGGAGTGGTCCCGATTATTGTCACTTCGGTGTTGCCGGATCATAACAAATAGTAGGTGACTATAGACTTGCAAGATAGGATCAAGAACACACATATATTCATGAAAACATAATAGGTTCAGATCTGAAATCATGGCACTCGGGCCCTAGAGACAAGCATTAAGCATAGCAAAGTCATAGCAACATCAATCTCAGAACATAGTGGATACTAGGGATCAAACCCTAACAAAGCTAACTCGATTACATGATAAATCTCATCCAACCCATCACCGTCCAGCAAGACGATGAAATTGGTGATGGAGGATGGTTGATGATGACGACGGCGACGAATCCCCCTCTCTAGAGCCTCGAACGGACTCCAAATCAGCCCTCCCGAGAGAGATTAGGGCTTGGCGGCGGCTATGTATCGTAAAACGCGATGATTTCTTCTCTCTGATTTTTTTCTCCCCGAAAGCCAATAAATAGAGTTGGAGTTGGCGTCGGAGGGTGTCCAGGGGGCCCACGAGGTAGGGGGCGCGCCCTAGGGGGGGGCGTGCCCCCCACCCTCGTGAACAGGGTGTGGGCCCCCTGGTCTTCATCTTTGGCGACAATTTTTTATTATTTATTCTAAGATATTCCGTGGAGTTTCAGGTCATTCCGAGAACTTTTATTTTCTGCACATAAAACAACATCATGGCAATTCTGCTGAAAACATCGTCAGTCCGGGTTAGTTCCATTCAAATCATACAAGTTTGAGTTCAAAACAAGGGCAAAAGTGTTCGGAAAAGTAGATACGACGGAGACGTATCAACTCCCCCAAGCTTAAACCCTTGCTTGTCCTCAAGCAATTCATTTGACAATCTGAAAGAGAAAAAAAACTTTTACAAACTCTGTTTGCTCTTGTTGTTGTAATATGAAAAGCCAGCATTCAAGTTTTAGCAAGTATTATGAACTAACCATACTAACAATAACACAAAGGTCTCACAATTACTCGTATCAATAACATAATCAGCTAGCGAGCCATAATAATAAAACTCGGATGACAACACTTTCTCAAAATAATCATAACATGATATAACAAAATGGTATCTCGCTAGCCCTTTCTGAGACTGCAAAACATAAATGCAGAGCACTATTAAAGATCAAGGACTGACTAAACATTGTAATTCATGGTAAAAGAGATCCAGTCAAGTCATACCCAATGTAAACCAATTATAATGAATGCAAACGACAGTGTGCTCTCCAGCGGGTGCTTTTTAATAAGAAGGATGATGACTCAACATAAAAGTAAATGAATAGGCCCTTCGCAGAGGAAGCAGGGATTTGTAGAGGTGCCAGAGCTCGGTTTTAAAATAGAGATTGAATAACATTTTGAGCGGCATACTTTTGCTGTCAACGTAACAACTATGAGATGACTATATCTTCCATGCCAAACAAATTATAGGCGGTTCCCAAACAGAATGGTAAAGTTTATACTCCCCCTCCTCCACAAGCATCAATCCATGGCTTGCTCGAAACAACGAGTACCTCCAACATTCAACGGGTCCCAGGGGGAGTTTTGTTTGCAATTATTTTGATTTAGTTTGCATAAAGCATGGGACTGGGCATCCCGGTGACCAGCCATTTTCTCGTGAATGAGGAGCGGAGTCCACTCCTCTTGAGAATAACCGCCTAACATGGAAGATAAGGGCAGCCCTAGTTGAAACATGAGCTGCTTTGAAGGTTTGGAGTTTGGCACATACAAATTTACTTGGAACGGCAGGTAAGTACCGCATATAGGTAGGTATAGTGGACTCATATGAAACAACTTTGGGGTTTAAGGAGTTTGGATGCACAAGCAGTATTCCCGCTTAGTACAGGTGAAGGCTAGTAAAAGACTGGGAAGCGACCAACTGGGAGAACGACAACAGTCGTAAACATGCATTAAAATTAATTTACACCGAATACAAGCATGAGTAGGATATAATCTACCATGAACATAAATATCATGAAGGCTGTGTTGATTTGATTCAACTACATGCGTGAACATGTGCCAAGTCAAGTCACTCAATTCATTTAAAGGAGGATACCATCCCATCATACCACATCATAATCATTCTAATAGCATGTTGGCACGCAAGGTAAACCATTATAACTCATAGCTAATCAAGCATGACACAAGCAACTATAATCTCTAAATGTCATTGCAAATATGTTTACTTTATAATAGCTGACTCAGGAACGATGAATCATCATATTTACAAAAACAGGAGAGGTCGAGTTCATACCAGCTTTTCTCATCCCAATAAGTCCATCATATATCATCATTATTGCCTTTCACTTGCACGACCGAACGATGTGTATAATAATAAGAGTGCACGTGCATTGGACTAAGCTGGAATCTGCAAGCTTTCAATAAACAGGAAAAGACAAGTAATATGGACTCTAAGCTAAATCAACAATGATGCATATAAGAGCCACTTAAACAATTTAATCATGGTATTCTCCTACTGACCCCCAAAGAAAAGAAAAGAAATAAAAACTATTTACACGGGAAAGCTCCCAACAAGCAAAAGAAGAACGGGAAATATTTTTGGATTTTCTTTTTAATCCTACAGCAAAGAAATAAACTACTACTATTTTTTTTGTTTCTCTTAAGGTTTATTAAACACACAAGAAGAAAGCAGGAAAAAGAAAATAAACTAGCATGGATAATACAGTGAAAGAGTATGAACACCGACATCTAGCAATGAGCGTGTGTGAACATGAATGTAATGTCGATGGGAAATACGTACTCCCCCAAGCTTAGGCTTTTGGCCTAAGTTGGTCTATTGCCAGGGATAACCTGACGGATACCCGTAGGTGTAGCTGGGGTCGTACTGCGATGAAGAAGACTCTGACTGCCACTGGCTGGCAACCACCTCTGGATCCCAAGAATAAACAGACTGTCGTGGAGGCTCATCTTGTGGTTCCGTTCCGGGGCTGGTGCAGGATTCCGATACGCTTGAACGGCCGCCCACGGAACAATGTGAGGACCCGCAGACAAGTAAAACAAAGAGGGAGCAGGCAAAGTAATAGTCTCAGGGTGATGTTTATCAAAGTACAATTTATATTTGAGCTCCCCTTCACGACTCTTAACAAGAAAATCATGCGCTAGCATACTCTTATAATCTAAATAAGCACGGGGCAACGATGTTTCCTCTTCCTCCTCATGCCTAATAGGTATTTCAAAATATTCAGCTAGGCGTGAAGCATAAATGCCTCCAAATATGGGGCCCTTAGTACGGTTCAGACTTAACCCTCTAGCAACAATTCCACCCATACAAACAGAGTTATTACGGTATAAACCATGGAACAAAATGCTAATATCAGGAACACTAAGGTTTCCACAGTTCCCGTGACCAATCAAGCAATGACTAGCAAATAAGGCAAAGTAGCGTAAAACAGGAAAATATATGCTAGTAATCCTTGCATCAGAAACCTTCCTGGTTTCTCCCACCGTGATAGTGTTAATAAAAGCTTCTACTTCGTTACGGTGTGGTTCATCCAAGGAGCCCTCAAAGGGTATTTTGCAAACCTCGCAAAATTCAGCTAATGGCATCTCCATAACAACGTCATATAAATGAAACTCTACTGATGGAGGTGATTTCTTAGGGAAAAAGTTGAAGTTTTGCACAAAAGTATTTGTGAGTAAGAGATACTGATGACGTTGGTCGCGGAGGAAGTCGGTGAGGCCAGCATTCTCAATCAATAAATAGAAATCCTCATAAATCCCGGCTCTCCTCAAGAAGTCATCGGAAGGCCATTCACACGGCCGGACCTCCGTGGTGCGAGGCAAATTAAATTTGGGCTTCTGCTCTTCTTCTTTTTGTTTTTCCTTCGAGCTTCGGCTCGACGAGCCCCTCAAAAGTCTCTTCATTATTTCTGAAACAATCTGAAATTTTTAGTAACTTCAAATAAAAGTGAACCAACTTCAATAAAATTGATAGCAACTACTCCCACAAGTGCCTAGAGCCTATATCAAGCATTAGAACTACTTGGAACCATATAAATTTGACATGCAAGCTCAAGAACATGGTCACCTTATGCAACATAAATTTGCAATGAAAAAAGCACTAGAAAAAAAACAAATTGGACCAATGGAGGAGCCACATACCAAGGAACAATCTCCCCAAGCAGTTTTGCGAGAGGTGTTTTGAGCAAGGAGATCGAAAATCACAGCAACGGGGGTTGGAACTCGTGCTTGAGTTGGTTTTTCGTGTTTGTGTGAGACAGAGGAAGAAGATGGGTGCAGGGATAAGTGGAGGAGGGCCACCGTGGGCCCACGAGGCAGGGGGGCGCGCCCAGGGGGGGTAGGGCGTGCCCTCCACCCTCGTGGCTATGTGGCAGCTCCCCCGCGGTAATTTTTGCACAGTAAATCCTCAAATATTCCCGAAAAAATCATATTAAATTGGCATGGCATTCTGAGGACTTTTATTTTCAGGATATTTTTATATTGCACGGATAAGTCAGGAGACAGACAAAAAAATACTATTTTACTTTATTTCTACTAAATAACAGAAAATATAAAGATGGTACAGAAGGTTGTGCTTCTAGTTTCATCCATCTCATGATCATCAAAATGAATCCACTAACAAGGTTGATCAAGTCTTGTTAACAAACTCATTCTGAATAATCACGGAACCGGAGAAATTTCGAATAACACTAAGTTACCTAAACGGGGATATGAAAATCCCCAACAATAAGAATATCATACTTATTCTTGACAGTAGGGAGAGGAAATTCAAAACCTCCAAAAATAATTGATGGAATTTTTCCAATAGAGTTGATACTATAAACTTGAGGTTGTTTCCTCGGAAAGTGTACCGTGTGCTCATTGCCATTAACATGAAAAGTGACATTGCCTTTGTTGCAATCAATAACAGCCCCTGCAGTATTAAGAAAAGGTCTTCCAAGAATAATAGACATACTATCATCCTCGGGAATATCAAGAATAACAAAGTTCGTTAAAATAGTAACGTTTGCAACCACAACAGGCACATCCTCACAAATACCGACGGGTATAGCAGTTGATTTATCAGCCATTTGCAAATATATTTCAGTAGGTGTCAACTTATTCAAGTCAAGTCTACGATATAAAGAGAGATGCATAACACTAACACCGGCTCCAAGATCACATAAAGCAGTTTTTAACATAATTTCTCTTAATGGAGCATGGTATAGTAGGTACTCTGGGGTCTCCAAGTTTCTTTGGTATTCCACCTTTAAAAGTGTAATTAGCAAGCATGGTGGAAATTTCAGCTTCCGGTATCTTTCTTTTATTAGTAATGATATCCTTCATATACTTAGCATAAGGATTTGTTTTGAGCACATCAGTTAATCGCATACGCAAAAATATGGGTCTAATCATTTCAGCAAAGCGCTCAAAATCCTCATCATCCTTTTTCTTGGATGGTTTCGGAGGAAAAGGCATGGGTTTCTGAACCCATGGTTCCCTTTCTTTACCATGTTTCCTAGCAACGAAGTCTCTTTTATCATAACGTTGATTCCTTGATTGTGGGTTATCAAGATCAACAGCAGGTTCAATCTCTACATCATTATCATTACTAGGTTGAGCATCATCATGAACATTATCATTAACATTATCACTAGGTTCATGTTCATTACCAGATTGTGTTTCAGCATCAGACATAGAGATATCATTTGGATTCTCAGGTGATTCAACAATAGGTTCACTAGAAGTTTGCAAAGTCATATCATTTTTCTTTTTCTTCCTTTTAGAAGAACTAGGTACATCGAAGTTATTTCTCTTAGGGTGGCCTTCAGGATACAAAGGTTCCTAAGTCATTTTACCAGTTCTAGTAGCCACTCTAACAGCATAATCATTTTTCTTACTATTCATTTCATAAAGCACTTCTTTTTGAGCTTTAAGTACTTGTTCTACTTGAGTGGTAACCATAGAAGATTGTTTGCTAACAAGTTTAAGTTCACCTCTAATATTAGCCATATAATCACCCAAGCATTTAATCATAAAGGTATTATGTTTTAATTGTCTACCAAAATAAGCATTAAAGTCATCTTGCTTAAACATAAAGTCATCAAACTCATCCAAGCACTGACTAGCAATTTTAGTAGGAGGGACTTCAGCTTTATCATATCTATAGAGAGAATTTACCTTTACTACCTGTGTTGGGATATCGTGATCAGGAGGTTCTTTAGTGAATAAGGGATTGAGATCATATACTTCTTCAACAGGCGGTAAATTAAGACCGTGTATTTCTTCAATAGGAGGTAAATTCTTAACATCTTCAGCTTTAATACCTTTTTTTCATAGATTTCTTTGCCTCTTGCATATCTTCAGGACTGAGAAATAGAACACCTCTCTTCTTCGGAGTTGGTTTAGGAATAGGCTCAGTAATTGGCTCGGGAGCTGGCTCGGGAGTTGGCTCGAGAGGTGCCCATTTATTTTCATTTGTCAACATATTATTCAATAGAATTTCAGCTTCATCCGGTGTTCTTTCCCTGAAAAGAGAACTAGCATAACTATCCAGGTAATCTCTGGAAGCATCAGTTAGTCCATTATAAAAGATATTAAGTATTTTAGGTTTTTTAAGAGGATGATCAGGCAAAGCATTAAGTAACTTGAGAAGCCTCCCCCAAGCTTGTGGGAGACTCTCTTCTTTAATTTGCACGAAGTTGTATATTTCCCTCAAAGCAGCTTGTTTCTTATGAGCAGGGAAATATTTAGTAGAGAAGTAATAAATCATATCCTGGGGGCTACGCACACAACCAGGATCAAGAGAATTAAACCATATCTTAGCATCACCCTTTAATGAGAATGGAAATATTTTGAGTAAATAAAGGTAGCATGATCTCTCATCATTAGTAAACAGGGCGGCTATATTGTTTAACTTAGTAAGATGTGCCACAACAGTTTCAGATCATAGCCACAGAAAGGACCAGATTCAACCAAAGTAATTATATCCGGATCAACAGAAAATTCATAATAATCCTTATCGGGGACACAAATAGGTGAAGTAGCAAAAGTTGGGTCGGGTCTCATTCTATCCCTAAGAGATTCTTTACTCCATTTAACTAGCAACCTCCTAAGTTCGCATCTATCCTGGCAAGCAAAAATAGCTACAGAAGATTCTGCATCAAAAAGATAATCCTCAGGAATAGCAGGCATATTTTCATCATCACTCTCATCATCGTATTGAGATTCAATAATTTCTCTTTCTCTAGACCTAGCAATTTGCTCATCGAGAAATTTACCAAGAGGCACAGTATTATCAAGCATAGAAGTAGTTTCATCATAAGTATCATGCAATAGCAGAAGTGGCATCATCAATAATATGCGACATATCAGAGTTTATAGCAGTAGTAGGCTTAGGTGTCGCAAGCTTACTTATAACAGAAGGAGAATCTAGTGCAGAGCCAGATGACAGTTCCTTACCTCCCCTCGTAATTGAGGGCAAAATAGTAGTTCGATCGTCTTTCAAGTTCTTCATAGTGTCCAGCAGATATAAATCCCAAGTGACTCAAAGAATAGAGCTATGCTCCCCGGCAACGGCACCAGAAAAAGGTCTTGATAACCCACAAGTATAGGGGATCGCAACAGTTTTCGAGGGTAGAGTATTCAACCCAAATTTATTGATTCGACACAAGGGGAGCCAAAGAATATTCTCAAGTATTAGCAGCTGAGTTGTCAATTCAACCACACCTGGAAACTTAGTATCTCCAGCAAAGTGCTTAGTAGCAAATTAATATGATAGTGGTGGTAACTGTAACAAAAGTAAAGGCAGCAAAAGTAATTTTTTTTGGCATTTTGTAGTGATTGTAACAGTAGCAATGGAAAAGTAAATAAGCGAGAAGCAGTATATGGAAAACTCGTAGGCACCGGATTGGTGATGGATAATTATGCCGGATGCGGTTCGTCATGTAACAGTCATAACATAGGGTGACACAGAACTAGCTCCAATTCATCAATGTAATGTAGGCATGTATTCCGAATATAGTCATACGTGCTTATGGAAAAGAACTTGCATGACATCTTTTGTCCTACCCTCCCGTGGCAGCGGGGTCCTATTGGAAACTAAGGGATATTAAGGCCTCCTTTTAATAGAGAACCGGAACAAATCATTAGCACATAGTGAATACATGAACTCCTCAAACTATGGTCATCACCGGGAGTGGTCCCGATTATTGTCACTTCGGTGTTGCCAGATCATAACACATAGTAGGTGACTATAGAATTGCAAGATAGGATCAAGAACACACATATATTCATGAAAACATAATAGGGTCAGATCTGAAATCATGGCACTCGGGCCCTAGTGACAAGCATTAAGCATAGCAAAGTCATAGCAACATCAATCTCAGAACATAGTGGATACTAGGGATCAAACCCTAACAAAGCTAACTCGATTACATGATAAATCTCATCCAACCCATCACCGTCCAGCAAGCCTACGATGGAATTACTCACGCACGGCGGTGAGCATCATGAAATTGGTGATGGAGGATGGTTGATGATGACGACGACGATGAATCCCCCTCTCCGGAGCCCCGAACGGACTCCAGATCAGCCCTCCCGAGAGAGATTAGGGCTTGGCGGCGGCTCCGTATCGTAAAACACGATGATTTCTTCTCTCTGATTTTTTTCTCCCTGAAAGCCAATAAATAGAGTTGGAGTTGGCGTCGGAGGGTGTCCAGGGGGCTCATGAGGTAGGGGGCGCGCCTTAGGGGGGGGGCGTCCCCCGCCCTCGTGAACAGGGTGTGCCCCCCCTGGTCTTCATCTTTGGCGAGGATTTTTTATTATTTATTCTAAGATATTCCGTGGAGTTTCAGGTCATTCCGAAAACTTTTATTTTCTGCACATAAAACAACATCATGGAAATTCTACTGAAAACAGCGTCAGTCCGGGTTAGTTCCATTCAAATCATACAAGTTAGAGTCCAAAACAAGGGCAAAAGTGTTTGGAAAAGTAGATACGACGGAGACGTATCAAGGGGGTATATCGACCCTCCCCCCCACGTGTTGAAGTTATCGGGAGTTTATTATCGACACGACATACGTACATGAAAATAATATTATCGGGGAGGGGTATATCGACCCCCCACGTCCTTCTTAATATCACTTAGCAACTTCTGCAATGATAGGGAGGGGGTGCTCCCGTGGTCTAAAATCCGTCTATGCACGATAGAAAATTATGAAAAAATACATCTATGATCCCTCGACGTCCCCGCCTCTCCCATAAATAAAAAAAATCTGTGAATAAAAAAACATCATGTTCTATGAACAAAAAAACATCATATTTCATCCACATCCGTGCATACATCATATATGTGACCATCTATGAAACAACATCATATTCTATAAAAAAATCATTACATATATATATATATATATACATATATATATATATATATATGAACACAAACAATTATGATAACAAGCATATATATCATCATATATATATAAAACAAGCATATATATGAAAAAAAACAAGCATATATATGAAAAAAAATGCTAGGGAGGGCGCCGGCCGGACCAAGGTGAGGATGACCGCGGGGTCGGCGGCGAGGATGGCGATGGGGCAGTGGGCCGGCACGCGCTCGGGGTAGGGGGCCGGCGACGTCGACGAAGGGCGAGGCAGGGTGACGACGACGACGTACGGGGGCG
>NC_041381.1:72363908-72364797 GCF_002162155.2 Triticum dicoccoides
GCGGGCCGGGGCGGCGCTCGTCGGGGCAGGGGCGCAGGCAACGGTGAGGGCGCGGGCGACGACAACGGCGACGGCGGGGGCGGCGGGCGGCATCGGGGCAGCCTGGCGGCGATGAGCTCGGTGTCGTTGGGTGCAAATGGAGATGAGAAACTGAAATTTTCACAAGTCCTGGTTATATACCAAGAGCATTGGTCCCGGTTCGTGGCACCAACCGGGACCAATGCACCCTTTAGTCTCGGTTGGTGCCACCAACCGGGACCAAAGGCCAGTTTTTGGCAGCCCAAAGGGCGGGAAGCGGCGCCCTTTGGTCCCGGTTGGCGGCACCAACCGGGACTAAAGAGGGACCAATCCCGGTTGGTGCCACGAACCGGGACCAATGCAGCCCTTTAGTCCCGGTTGGTGCCACCAACCGGGACCAATGGCCTTGCACAGCGGCGTGGTGGTGGGAGTTTAGTCCCACCTCGCTAGTTGGGAGCGCCGATGACCTGTTTATAAGCTCTACTGCCTCCTCTCTCTCGAACACCTCTGAACTGCAGGCCTATGGGCCTAATCTGACACTGCTTTGCCTGTGGGCCTGCTGGGCCTTCTGCGGGGCTGAATCCTGGCCCATGATAGGGTTTTTAGTCGTATTCATGCCGTGGGGGCCCAGTAGGAGGCACTTTTTTTGTTTTTTTGTTTTCTTTACTTATTGTTGCTATTTTTATTATTTTTTCCAGTTTTTTTGTTTTGTTTTCTGCATTTTTTTTTGTTTTTTGCTTTATTTTTTAATTCTTTTTGCTTTTAGTTTTAGAAAAATTATAAACATTCTATTAGTACCATTAGTTTTCAAATTTGAAAACACTTTTTTGTTTTTTTGTTTTCTTTCTTGCTTTATTTGTTTTATTTTGTT
>NC_041381.1:72365234-72510270 GCF_002162155.2 Triticum dicoccoides
GCCATTAGTTTTCAAATTTGAAAACACTTTTTTTGTTTTTTGTTTTCTTTGTTGCTTTATTTATTTTATTTTGTTTCTACTTACAACAAAATACTTATTGTTGCTATTTTTATTTTGTTTCCAGTTTTTTTGTTTTGTTTTCTGCATTATTTACTTTCTTTTGTTTTTTGCTTTATTTTTTAATTCTTTTTGCTTTTAGGTCAGCAAAATTATAAACTTTCTATTAGTGCCATTAGTTTTAGAAAAATTATAAATTTCTGTTAGTGCCATTAGTTTTCAAATTTGAATCGTTAAAATTTGAATTCTTTGAAATTTGTATTACGAGGAGCGAACCGGGATTAATGGTATTACGAGGGCCGAACCATAAGACATTAAAGCATTTGAAATGAATTCTGAAGAAGTTGAAAGTTTGCATGGTATCATAATTTCACCCACATAGCATGTGCATGTACAATACAGATAATGGTATCATACTCGTCTGTTACAAAGTTGGCATGGTATCATCATAATAGTTGCAGGAGAAAGCCTTCACTTTTTCTTCGCTTGTGTCATTTGCTTATTGCGCCGTAACCATGGATAATCTTCATCGTTTATCAGGATGCTGGGGTCAGCCTTTACTTTGAAGGGAGGAATTTCATGAAACTTTTCATAATCTTCAGACATGTCTGTCTTGCCCTCCACTCCCACGATGTCCCTTTTTCCTGAAAGAACTATGTGGCGCTTTGGCTCATCGTATGATGTATTCGCTTCCTTATCTTTTCTTTTTCTCGGTCTGGTAGACATGTCCTTCACATAGATAACCTATGCCACATCATTGACTAGGACGAACGGTTCGTCAGTGTACCCAAGATTTTTAAGATCCACTGTTGTCATTCCATACTGCGGGTCTACCTGTACCCCGCCTCCTGACAGATTGACCCATTTGCACTTAAACAAAGGGACCTTAAAATCATGTCTGTAGTCAAGTTCCCATATGTCCACTATGTAACCATAATATGTGTCCTTTCCCCTCTCGGTTGTTGCGTCAAAGCGGACACCGCTGTTTTGGTTGGTGCTCTTTTGATCTTTGTCAATCGTATAAAATGTATTCCCATTTATCTCTTATCCTTTCCAAATCATAACAGTCGAAGATGGTCCCTTGGACAACAAGTATATCTCATCACAAACAGTCTTGTCACCTCTGAGACGTATTTCCAACCAACTGCTGAAAGTCCTGATGTGTTCACATGTAATCCAGTCGTCGCACTGCTCCGGGTGTTTGGAGCGCAGACTGTTCTTGTGTTCATCGACATACGAGGTCACCAAGGTAGAGTTCTGTAGAACTGTGTAGTGTGCTTGAGACCAAGAATATCCGTCCCTGCATATTATTGAGTCCCTTCCAAGCGTGCCTTTTCCAGTCAGTCTCCCCTCATACCGCGATTTAGGGAGACCTATCTTCTTAAGGCCAGGAATGAAGTCAACACAAAACCCGATGACATCCTCTTTTTGATGGCCCATGGAGATGCTTCCTTCTGGCCTAGCACGGTTACGGACATATTTCTTTAGGACTCCCACGAACCTCTCAAAGGGGAACATATTGTGTAGAAATACGGGCCCCAGAATGACAATCTCGTCGACTAGATGAACTAGGACATGCGTCATGATATTGAAGAAGGATGGTGGGAACACCAACTCAAAACTGACAAGACATTGTGCCACATCACTCCTTAGCCTTGGTACGATTTCTGGATCGATCACCTTCTGAGAGATTGCATTGAGGAATGCACATAGCTTCACAATGGCTAATCGGACGTTTTCCGGTAGAAGCCCCCTCAATGCAACCGGAAGCAGTTGCGTCATAATCACGTGGCAGTTATGCGCCGGGACCCTTTACAAAGATTACGTGTAAATCATTGACCATAGAAAGTACGTGATCACCGGTACACATGGCGGGCTTCTTCCGGTGATCTGCCTCGCCTTTGAAATGCTTGCCTTTCTTTCGACATTGATGGTTGGTCGGAAGAAATCAACGATGGCCCAGGTACACATTCTTCCTGCAGCTTCCCAGGTATATACTATCGGTGTCAAGTAAACAGTGCGTGCATCCGTGGTATCCCTTGTTTGTCTGTCCTGAAAGGTTACTGAGAGCGGGCCAATCGTTGATGGTCACGAACAGCAACGCCTTTAGGTCAAATTCTTCATGTTTGTGCTCATCCCACGTACGTACACCGTTTCCATTCCACAGCTATAAAAGTTCTTCAACTAATGGCCTTAGGTACACATCAATGTCGTTGCCGGGTTGCTTAGGGCCTTGGATGAGAACTGGCATCATAATGAACTTCCGCTTCATGCACATCCAAGGAGGAAGGTTATACATACATAGAGTCATGGGCCAGGTGCTGTGATTGCTGCTCTGCTCCCCGAAAGGATTAATGCCATCCGCGCTTAAAGCAAACCATACGTTCCTTGGGTCACTTGCAAACTCATCCCAGTACTTTCTCTCGATTTTTCTCCACTGCGACCCGTCATCGGGTCCTCTCAACTTCCCGTCTTTCTTACGGTCCTCACTGTGCCATCGCATCGACTTGGCATGCTCTCCGTTTCTGAATAGACGTTTCAACCGTGGTATTATAGGAGCATACCACATCACCTTCGCAGGAACCCTCTTCCTGGGGGGCTCGCCATCAACATCACCAGGGTCATCTCGTCTGATCTTATACCGTAATGCACTGCATACCGGGCATGCGTTCAGATCCTTGTACGCACCGCGGTAGAGGATGCAGTCATTAGGGCATGCATGTATCTTCTACACCTCCAATCCTAGAGGGCATACGACCTTCTTTGTTGCGTATGTACTGTCAGGCAATTCGTTATCCTTTGGAAGCTTCTTCATCAATATTTTCAGTAGTTTCTCAAATCCTTTGTCAAGCACAGCATTCTCTGCCTTCCACTATAGCAATGCCAGTACGGTACCGAGCTTTGTGTTACCATCTTCGCAATTGGGGTACAACCCTTTTTTGTGATCCTCTAACATGTGATCGAACTTCAGCTTCTCCTTTTGACTTTCGCATTGCGTCCTTGCATCGACAATGACCCGGCAGAGATCATCATCATCGGGCACATCATATGGTTCCTCTTGATCTTCAGCAGCTTCGCCCGTTGCAGCATCATTGTGCACATCGTCTGGTTCCTCTTGATGTTCAGTAGCATCACCGTATTCAGGGGGTACATAGTTGTCATCGTACTCTTCTTCTTCGCCATCTTCCATCATAACCCCTATTTCTCCGTGCCTCGTCCAAACATTATAGTGTGGCATGAAACCCGTGTAAAGCAGGTGGGTGTGAAGGATTTTCCGGTCAGAGTAAGACTTCGTATTCCCACATATAGGGCATGGACAACACATAAAATCATTCTGCTTGTTTGCATCAGCCACTTCGAGAAAATCATGCACACCCTTAATGTACTCGGAGGTGTGTTCTTTCACGGTACATCCATTGCCGGTTCATCTGCGTGCATTATATATAATTAAGTGTGTCAAAAATCATTACAGAACATCATGAATAGATAATTAAGTGACCAAATTAATAGAAGTTCATCATCACATTAAAACCAAAGTACATACATAGTTCTCATCTAACAACATAAAGCTCTGCAGAGTATCTAAATTAATTAAACCATACATTGAAACTATGTAAAATATTTCAATGCGAAAACAAATGCGATCATAATCGCAACCAAGGTAACAACTGATCCAACGGCATAATGATACCAAGCCTCGGTATGAATGGCATGTTTTCTAATCTTTCTAATCTTCAAGCGTATTACATCCATCTTGATCTTGTGATCATCGACGACATCCGCAACATGCAACTCCAATATCATCTTCTCCTCCTCAATTTTTATTATTTTTCCTTCAAGAAATTGTTTTCTTCTTCAACTAAATTTAATCTCTCGACAATAGGGTCGGTTGGAATTTCCGGTTCAACAACCTCCTAGATAAATAAAATCTATGTCACGTTGGTTGGCATAATTTTCATAAACAATAAATGAACTAATAGTTATGAAAAGATAATATATACCACATCCGAATCATAGACAGGATAAGGGCCGACGGGGGCGGATACCAAAACCATCGCACTATATAAAATGCAATAATAAAAGTAAGAAAATTATACAAGTATCTATTTAAACATACAAGTAACAATTAGGCTCACCAAGGTGGTGCCGGCGATGAGATCGGCGCGGGCGATCGACAGCGGTGAAGACGGGGACGAGATGTGACAGACCGCTAAACCTAGACAAATATTGAAAATGGAGCTTGGAGGTCGAGCTTGGAGAGGAGAAAGCTTAACTAGTGTGGCTCGGACATTCCATTGAACACCTCGTGTGCATAGGAGGTGAGCTAGAGCACCACAAAGCTCTCCCCTCGCCGGCCAGGAAAAACAGAGCAGTGGGAGTGCTCTGCTCGCAGGCGAGGGATATATATAGGCAACTCATTGGTCCCGGTTCGTGGCACGAACCGGGACTAAAGGGCAGCCTTTGGTCCTGGTTCAAGCCACCAACCGGGACCAATGGTGGTGGGATAGGAGCGAGGCCCATTGGTCCTGGTTCGTCCCACCAACCGGTACCAAAAGGCCCAGATGAACCGGGACCAATGGCCCACGTGGCCCAGCCGGCCCCCGGGGCTCACGAACCGGGTCCAATGCCTCCATCGGTCCCGGTTCTGGACTGAACCAGGACTAATGGGCTGACCCAGCCTGGACCATTGTCCCCTTTTCTACTAGTGAACTAGGAGGGAACCCGAGGAGCTTTACACAAATGGCAGCTTTTCATGATTGTTTCTCCGACTGCGGGCTAGCTGACTTGGGTTTCTCAGGATACCCATATACCTGGGACAATAAACATGATGATGAGAACAACATTCAGTGTCGGCTGGATAGGGCTACATGCAATAACGGTTTCTTGGCTCTATTCCCAAAGACCACCGTGGAACATGTCTTAACGGAGGAGTCTAACCATGTAGTGTTGGTTATTCGTGCTATGGAGACAGCTCCAGCCACAACAAGTAGGGGGATACGGCCCTTCAAGTTTGAAGAAATGTGGATCAAGCACAATGGCTATGATGAGATGGTGCAGAATGCTTGGGTAGGAGATGGTGGCCGAGGAACCAATATTGTGGCTGTCTGTGAGAAACTCCAGGGTGTTTCGAGGGACTTGCAGCAATGGGTCCAGCGCGTTTTTGGACCAGTGAGAAGGCAGATTTAGAAACTAAAGGAGCAGCTAAAGGATGTGAAGGAAAGGGCGCTTGGCACTGACCAAACTGCCGAACTCAGAGAAATAGAGGATCGGTTACGAGTTGTTTATGAGCGGGAGGAGATTATGTACAAGCATCGATCCAGAGTAGGATGGCTCAAAGAGGGTGACCAAAACACACAATATTTTCATAATCGAGCAAATCACCGCAAGAGGAAAAACACAGTTCGGGCCCTGAGGAGAGAGGATGGGTCCAAGTGCAGTAGAAATGATGAGATGAGTGAGATGGCTACAACTTTCTATCAGAAATTATTCACATCGGAGGGGTCCACCCATGCAGATAACATCCTCCAACTTTTTTAGGGCATGATATCTGACGGTATGAACGAGATGCTCACGGTTGCAACATCGGAGAGGGAAATAGAGACAACTCTATTCCAAATTGGCCCGACGAAAGCTCCTGGCCCTGATGGACTTCCGACGCTATTTTATCAACGCCACTGGGCGCTGGTTCGGGAGGACGTCTGCACTGCGGTGCGGGACTTCCTTCAGGGGGTGGCGACGCCAGATGCTTTTAATGTTACGATAATTGTCATGATCCCCAAAGTACTCACTAGAGTTATTAACACAATTCTATCCAATCAGCTTATGCAATGTGTTGTACAAGATTGCTGCTGAGGTTCTAGCAAATAGATTGAAGGTGATCCTGCCAGTGCTTATCTCAGAAGAACATTGTGCATTTGTGCCGGGGAGATTGATCACCGACAATTTCCTTGAGGCTTATGAGTGTGTACATGCGATCAGGACAAGGAAGTGTAAAAACCCTTTATGCGATGTCAAGCTCGATATGATGAAGGCATATGATAGGGTGGAGTGGATTTTTCTCGAGCAAGTGTTGAGGAAGCTTGGTTTCGCGTAGAACTGGATAGCTATGGTTATGAGGTGCGTGACTTCTACACGGTTTGCTGTCAAGCTGAATGGGCGAGTTTCTCGG
This sequence comes from Triticum dicoccoides, assembly GCF_002162155.2. NCBI lineage: Eukaryota > Viridiplantae > Streptophyta > Magnoliopsida > Poales > Poaceae > Triticum > Triticum dicoccoides. Next base: position 72,371,461 of record NC_041381.1, read on the forward strand.
AGTTTTTTTGCCTTCTAGGGGTCTACGGCAGGGCAATCCGCTTTCCCCATATCTCTTTTTGTTTTGTGTTGAAGGTTACTTCGCACTTCTGAAGGATGCACAGCTAGAGAATAAGATCAAAGGGGTGTCATTTGGGAGCATTGTCCCCCATGTAACACACCTGCTTTTTGCTGATGACAGTACAAGTCTTCTAGAAGGAACTCAAACAACTTTAAAAACTCTGAGGGATATATTGGCATACTATGAGATGGCCTCGGGCCAGAAAGTAAACCTTCAGAAATCATCTATTTTCTTTGGGAAATGGTGCAAATTAAGGACTGTATAATCGCATCTAATCCCTGCCCTCACAGCAATTTGGGATTTTGGCCGTCCGTTTTATTGATGTGAACGTTTTTGGCCGTCGGATTTCTGTGTACAGACATCTCTTCCGCGCTGGCCCAGCTGTCCTATAGGGCTGCTACTCCAGAAGAAATTTCCGTGCACTCTGGTTAACTGGGCCGTGCCCAGCCCAATTAGCTCATCCCCGCAAAAAGCCCGCCCCATCGGTAGCAAATCCTGCCGAAGAAAAAAATTAGCGACAGAGAGGCTGGACCGGGTTGGTCGCTGTGATTTCCAGAGATTGGTCACTGCGATCTGAAGGGGATTCGATGCGAGAGGAGGGCGGTACGCATGAACCGCGCGAGAGATCGAGAAGGGGAAGGGGATGGCTCGGTCGCTCGGAGGGAGGACCATGACTCTTCGTCATCGATCGGGCGCTGCTCCGCTGCGATTTGAAGACACAATAAAGCTTCAGTTTCTCTGCACACAATGATGGTGAGTAATGTGCCCATCCTTTCCGCTGCCTCTTGGCACAGTTAGGTGTATATAAGTTTCGTCCCCTGCCATTCTTCACTCACCCTTTCCACCCTGGAAGCATAACATCCTTCAGCATGATGCTTGGCTAGGTTTCCCTATATTTCTTTTCAGTTCATGTACGAATGTATGGCTCATTCTTCCACCAAGCAATTACATTGTCCTAATTTCGTCTCATTCCAAAAAATACATAAATGTGTTGTTCATGCTTGATGTGGTCGACTGATTTGGGCAGATCATGGAGACTGTACTAACAATTTTTCTACTTCAGCAGCTCATGATCTTTTATAGCATTTGGACAGGTAACCCACCTTTGTGGAAATATATCTGCATCTTAAAGTTGCATGTTAACATGAGGCTATCCAATTCTGATTTACTCCCTTCTCAACAGAAAGAAGTAAAAGAATTCAGTGAGTTGGTTTTCAGGCCAATTTGTTTTTATCAGATCTGAACCAATCCTCTGGGCATGTCACCGTGCTTGCACGCGTAGCTCTTGTATGGGATTTCTACAAGGAGAATGAATTTACGCATCTTGACATCGTCTTTGTTGATGAACATGCCTACTAAATACTTATTACATGTATCCTCTCTTACATAATGTATTGTCCCTGTGTTTAATACTGATCTTCTATATAGGGAAACGAGATGTGTGTCAAGATGCATGTGATGCATGCAGAAATATTTGGGGAAAACTAAAGAAGGGCAATGTTTTCCTCATCAAGAACTTCTTTGTGAAATCAGCAAAGAACATGTATAAGTCTGTGGAAGGCAGTTCTATGAAAATAACTCTATGGTCAAAAGTTTAGGCGTAGCGTGATGTACCTATCAATTATCCTGACTATGCATATTCACTCGCAAATTTTATACCTCTACCCTCTGGTTGGAAAGACATACTCCTTTATAGGCAAGGAAATTCTACTTTTGTGCATGCATAATTATTCCTTTCCTTCCTCCACTTTGCTGCTTTACTATCAGTAATTTCAGATCTCTTGAAGGTTGACTGCCTGCTCGAGCCCAGGATTTTGACGAGAGGAACCTCGAGATGACAGATATTGAGTAACCTTTCTCATCTAAATTTTTAGAGAATATCTATTAGCTTCTAACTATCATAAGAGTTACCAGACTAACTATTATCCGTTGAACTATCATTATAGTCGCTGAATCGCTATATGTAGTGCAACGATATGATGCAGTCTCACATTGCCGAGTCATTACCATGATTGTTGGCAGTTAATTACTACACCTAAAAGTAACTATATTTGTGACCTCTGTACTTTTGCAATGACAGGCGAACACTTGGACTGACGACACTGATAGCACCAACAGAACTGATAATACGTTGATCTGTTGTGCAATTGATCACGTACTTATTACAGAAGTATAGTCATCTCTCAAGTTATAAAAGTACCTTATATGTTTCTTCAATGCATGACTATTTTTCTCGATTTTTCTGGGCAAAAAATACCACTGGCTTCCAGCCAACAGACACCGGATGATCCAAATGCACCTGTCACAAATGCTTCCAGTAGCACAAACAAGAAAAACGCAAAAAGTTAAGTAGCCACATTGTACTTTGACTCCCTTTGCAAGGTTATATTTTTCAACGTACATATATAATAATAGCTATCTTCACAATTTACAGGGTTGCAGCTGACACAAGTAAGACTGTTGCTTCAAAAAATAAATTGTACCTTCCCTGAACAAAGATTGGCTCATTAACTTCGGAAGCTAATAAATAAATGGAGATGTTTTGCGTGTGACCAACCTTTCTGGACGTTTTACTTATTATGTTGTCTTCGTGCGACAGCTATCACCCAGTTTGATAGACTTTGTGCTTGTTAGTTTCGGCTTATCTGTGCTGTGTTTCCCGAGAACCATTGCTCCTATCTGAACTGAACTATCCAAGACTTGGATCTCTACAAATCACCCTTATTATCCTCCTAAGCGATGTTTCTGGTCTTTACTACATTATGATCCTACTTCTCTATTTCCATTACTGTCGTAAATCTGGACCCTATTTCTAGAGATGTCCAATTATTCTACTGCTTTCTTATCCATGTATATACATGTGTTTCCTTTTAAGTTATTGAGACAATTGCCCTATTATCGGCCCTTTTTCTTTGTATGGGTGAGCAGCTGCTACCTCTTTTCATCATAAATGTCCCTTGTATTATACTTTTGCATTGTGCGCATCCTGTGTTTTCCCCTTCTGTATTTTCATGTTTGACATGCTACAAAAATAATACCACCAATAGTACTAATGGGAATACTTTCTTGAATCTGTCACAAGGTCATGTTGATAGCTCTGTAGGTTTATATTGCACATGTATTATCCCATTCAGGTTGATTATTCCCTGCTCAGGCTCATTTTGTTTCATAAAGAAAACCATGTTGAAGTGACTTTAGTAGTTGTCTGTAAGAGCAAAGCTGAATATGAAGCTCACTTGGTGCTCGGTACATAGTAGGTTTTTTTTTGGGTTTCTTTTCTTGCACTAAGATCAATGCTGGAATGTAATTCACTATGCAACCGACTTTAACACTTAAACTCTTCCTAGACTTGTGTGTGTGCGCACACACAATCTTGTAACTCATTTCGGTTACACAAAAAGTTTTTTAGTGGAAAAGGGATCCCACGCAGCTCCATTTTATTAGTAGAAGGAAGCCACAGTGAAGTTTTATGATGCATGCGGAGGAAACCAGCTGAAAGCACTGTCTCGGCAACAAAAGGGAAAATAGTCTGAAACTGAAAAATAACTACAAACTAAGGCAACATAAAGACACAGTCTGAATGCGCTACAGTTATCAAGCTCACTCCATTCTAATGTTCTACCAAAATTTGTAAGCCTTTCTTCGTTCTAAAAACCTTTGTAAAGTTGTATCATACAACATTCCAAATAGACGGGCGCATCAACGCGCACCATCAACGATCTAGTATGAGGATAAGGTGGGACTCAAGCAAGCTATTGGGATCAACTCTGAGGCGTTGAGTGAACGGTACCTTGGGCTTCCAACACTGGTTGGCAAAAGAGGGCACGTTCAAATACATTAGGGAAAGCTCGACTAGCAAAGTCTCGGGATGGAAGGGTCAAGGACTCTCTAATGTGGCAAGAGAGGTCCTGGTTAAATCGGTGCTTCAGTCTACTCCAACATACACCATGAGTTGTTTTCAACTCACAAAGAAGATGTGCGGGAACCTGAAATTGATCTCTTCGAAATTCTAGTGGGGTGCAGCGAATGGTGAGAGGAAAGTACACTAGATATCATGGGATAAAGTGTGCTATGCCAAGAGGGAAGGGGTATGGGCTTTCGTGACCTAGAGGCTTTTAACCAAGCTTTGCTGGCTAAACAAGCCTAGACGATTTTGCAGACCCCTTCCTCCTTATGCGCCCGGGTGCTTAAAGCACGTTACTTCCCAGAGGGGTCCATCTTGTCAGCCATGTTCCCAAGTGGGGGCTCCTTCACCTTCCGAAGCATATTATATGGTAGGGACTTGTTGCGAGAAGGGCTTGTTTGGAGGATTGGTGATGGCACTTCTATCAACGTGCACCACGACAACTGGATTTCGAGGCAAGGAAGTCTTAAGCCACTAGGATAGACCTATATCCAGGGCATCACAAAGGTGGCTGATCTGCCTGTTGCACAAGGAGATCAATGGGGCGAACAAAAGGTACATGAAATGTTCACACCTGACGACGCATGCGATATCAAACAGATTGTTGTTGGAGTACCGGACACGACCGACTACCTAGCTTGGAATTTCACCAAGAACGGGCCGTTTACGGTCAAATCTGCATACCACCTGTGAATGAGCATCAATGGTGCTAAATCCGGACAGCCGGGATCATCATCATCAATCCAGAAGCACCGTACATGGCTAGCGCTGTGGGGCACGAATTCTACGAGCAAAGCGATAATTCACACGTGGCGGTTAATGCACAATGGGCTTGCTGTAGGGGCTGAACTGCACCAGAGAAGGATCAAGGGAGGGGTGTTTTGTGCCGTGTGCGGTAGGGAGGAGACCATTTTCCATTGCTTTTGGGGCTGGCCCCACACCAAATTTTTTGGCAGCTGATGCGAGAAGATATGGATACCCCTATTATCACACTGCCGGAGATGGATGATTCCTTCACCGCTATTTTAGCATGGACGCAACAATGGATAGCTGTGGCGAGTGATGATGAACGAGAGATGATGACCCAGGCACTGTATGGACTATGGTTGGCGCAAAACGAGGCGAGAGATGGGAAGCGAGTCACGGAGGCAAGATTAGTGGCGGAGAGGGTGGTCGCTCACATGAAGGAGTGGAAGGAGGTGCATCGTATACCTTCCACATATGGAGTCCCGAAGGTGGTTAGGTGTGGAAGCCACCTGACACAGGATGGATAAAAGCCAATGTTGATGAAGCTACAACAAAGACAGGTAATAATGGGGGTGGAGGCGTGGTCCTACGGGATCACGATGGTGCATACAAAGGAGGGCCGACGACATTTCTCCCAGGCATCTCTGCTCCTCAACTACTAGAAGTGATGGTCAATAGGCAGGCGGTGCGATTTGCAATCCAGCAAGGTTTTTAGAGGATGCACCTCGAGTTGGATAGCAAGGAGGTGGTGGCAATGATCAATGCAGAAAGCAAGAACCTCTCTGCCATCGGGCCGCTAGTGGAGGAAGTGAAGGCACTCCTTCGGTCTACACAGGAGCACAAAGTGAGCTGGGTGAGAAGAACTGCTAATGGTGCAGCACGTCGACTTGTAAAAGAGGGGATTAGCATTGAGATGAATAACGTGTGGCTTAATGAGCCACTAGATTCTATTCTGCAGATTGTTGCAGCTAAGATTCCGGGTTTTGTTTAATTTTCTTTGCTTCCAGTTTTGCAGCCGAGACTGGTTTTAGGTTTTGTGAACTTGTGGACCTGTTTTTTTATCTTTTGAATAAATGCTTTACCCCTCAAAAAAAGCAATGAGCACCGGAGCAAAATCAGGGCCAAGAAACAGAGCAATCAACTAGCAGAGCAGATCTCTGTATAGCCAAAATTCGCACAATTTATGTACTATGAAAAAATTAAGCCCAACCATTCACTCCTGGAACCAGGCCTAGCTCGTTTCTCCCCCTTTTTTGGCATGTTTATAGTTTAGCCCGAAATGGATTGCTTCCAGCTGGCCCAAGGTGGCAAGAAGTTGGGCTTCACCGTCCCAGTTAGGCTGCCAGCTCACCCAGGCGCTGGGGAGAAGCTGCCTCGCTCGGTCGCTCTAGAACAGTTTGCTGCACTCCACATGAAGTGAGAAGTCAGGTTAGAAGCTGGATATGAGAAGTTTTTGAGAAGCTAGCAAGTCTCCGAACAGGCCCTTAGGGTGTGTTTGGTAGAGTGCATGAGGGCAAAAGTTTCCAATCCGACCCAATTTTGCTTGTTTGGTAGGGTGCATGGGCTCACCTGGGCAATGCCCAACTGGTGCAAAAAAGGTCTCTCAGCCATGCCCATCTCATGCACCCTGCATGGAGGCAGCCATGCTGGCCCCGACACTCGTCCCCACCCATCAGACCACGTCCACATATGTCTAAATTTTCAAAAAATGTTCATAATTTCAAATTTTGTTTAAATTTTCAAAAAAAATCAAATTTTTTAAATTTGTTTAAATTTTAAAAAAAGTCCAGAATTTCAATTTTTTTTGAAAATGTTCAGAATTCGAATTGTTTTAAATTTTGAAAAAAATAGAATGTCAAAATTTGATTAAATTTTTCGAAAATTTCAGGATTTCAAATTTGTTTAAATTTTTGAAAATGTTTAGAATTTTAAATTATTTAAATTTTTAAAAATGTGAAGAATTTGAAATTTTGCTAAAATTTTAAAAAATAGTTTTTTTAAATTTTTTAAAATATGTTCAGAATTTCAATTTTTTTAATTTTAAAAAACAAGTAAAATTTTGTTTAAATTTTTAAAAACTTCATATTTTCAAAATATGTTTAAATTTTTGTTCACGTTTTTTCAAATTTGTTCACCATTCAAAAAAAATATTCGGAATTTTTCAGCTTGTCTAAACACATGTAGGTTGCCAAACAAAGTCTCAGCTCAGCATGTCTCGACGCATACACCGCTGCCAAACAACAACAAACGCATGGACTCAGCATGTATCAGAGGAGAAACAACTAGGCTAGGGCCATGCATGTCTACAGACCCTTAGTCACATGAAACACACACAGTTACTCACTACAGTACTACACATTCTCTAAAACTAATGGTGGCCTCTCCTGCTTCTCATACAATAAGGAAAGGTTTGCCCGTGGATGGTTGCCATGCACTCTGGCTTTGCCGTGGGAAGAAATGCGATGTATTCCAAACTTTGAAGGAGCACAATAAAGGTTCATACATGTTCCAAACTTCAAACTCAACCCCCGAAACAAAGTTACAACACACGTAATCTACTCAATGTGAGAAGGTGCGCCACAACATCTGTCATCGATGGTCTTTGATCCACATCAAGGCTAAGACATTCCATGGTGGTTCCTGCCATAGTGTCAAAAAGTTGCAAATTTCCTGCTCCTGCAATTTCCTAATCAAACAACTTGGTTGCTTTCTTCCCTTCTTTGTGGGACTCGAGAAAACTCGACACTAAGTTGTTATTGTCAAAATGAGTGGCCTTCTTCCTGCTAATGACCTCTAAGATGACAACTCCAAAACTATAGACACCACTTTTATCAGTCAAGAGGCATGTTTGTAGGTATACTGGATCCATATAACTCATGTCACCAATTACGTTGGCAGTGTGTTCCTTGTCTACTGCAATCAACCTCGATATGCCGAAGTCTAAGATCTTCGGCACAAAGTTGTCATCCAAGAGTATGTTTGCTGGTTTAACATCACCGTGCAGGATTGTGGTATGGGCTTGTGAATGCATATAAGCTAGACCATGTGCCGATTCTGAGACAATGGTTAGACGCACATCCAAGTTGAGAGGCTCCCTTAACTCGTGAAGAATGTCATGCATGCTTCCTTTGGAAATGAACTCGTACACTAGCAGGGGGTTGCCCACTTCTAGGAAACAACCAATGAGCCTAACGATGTTCTTGTGGATGACTTGAGACTGGATGATGACTTCATCTGAAAATTGCTTGTTCTCGTGCACATTACGACCAATCGGTTTCTTTACTGCGAAAAGTACATTATCAAGAACCCCCTTATAAACTTCACCAAAGCCACCTTTTCTAATTAAATTCCTGCTCTTTAAAATTGGCTTGAGCTCCTCCACTTTGAAAATCTTAATGACTTTAGCCTTCTCCAAGGTAAGACCACCATTTTTCTCATATAACTCCCTCGTCTTCTGCTTCTCTTTTTGAATAATAATGACGAACGCCACAAATGCACTACTAGGGAAAACCTTATACGCAGCATCTTAGCAGTAGCGCTGGACAAAATAGGGCGCTACTGCTACTTAGTAGTAGCGTGTTTAAATAGACCGCGCTACTGCTACTACTTTTGATTCTTCAATGTGATCGAGGCCATGAGCTATATATAATAAAGATTAGTGTTGAGTCAAGGGCTTGGCTATCTTACTATGATCTTGAGGGAATAAAAGAAAAAGAAAGAATAGAAAGAAATAAAGAGATCATATTGATATTATGGAGAGTAATGACTTCACATATAAAGAGTATGATCAATAAAAGTTTTTAAGAGTTGACAAACATAGTTTTGGTCATAATTGCAATTAATAGGAAGTAATAAAGAAAGAGATTCACATATAAATATACTATCTTGGACATCTTTTATGATTGTGATCACTCATTAAAATATGACATGCTAAAGAGTTGATGTTGGACAAGGAAGACAACGTAATGGGTTATGTTTTCTTATATCCGAAATAAAGTATATTGTCATGGATCATTCAAACATGTTGAGCTTGCCTTTCCCCCTCATGCTAGCCAAAAACTCCTTGCACCAAGTAGAGATACTACTTGTGCTTCGAAATATCCTTAAACCTGGTTTTGCCATGAGAGTCCACCATACCTACCTATGGATTGAGTAAGATCCTTCAAGTAAGTTGTCATTGTTGTATGCAATAAAAATTGCTCTCTAAATATGTATGACTTATTAGTGTGGAGAAAATAAGCTTTATATGATCTTGTGATATGGAAGCAATAAAAGCGACGGACTGCAATAAAGGTCCATATCACAAGTGGCAATATAAAGTGACGTTCTTTTGCATTAAGATTTCGTGCATCCAACCATAAAAGCACATGACAACCTCTGCTTCCCTCTGCGAAGGGCCTATCTTTTATTTTTGTCTTATACATTATGCAAGAGTCATGGTGATCTTCACCTTTTCTTTTTATATTTTATCCTTTGGCAAGAACCTTGTGTCGGAAAGATCCTGCTATATATATATCCAATTGGATGTAAGTTAGCATAAACTATTATTGTTGACATTACCTTTGAGGTAAAAGGTTGGGAGGCAACACTATAAGCCTCTATCTTTCTCTGTGTCCGATTAAAACTCCATACCCATAAGTATTGCGTGAGTGTTAGCAATTGTGAAAGACTAAATGATAGTTGAGTATGTGGACTTGCTGAAAAGCTCTTATATTGACTCTTTGTGATGTTATGATAAATTGCAATTGCTTCAATGACCGAGATTATAGTTGTTAGTTTTCAATGAAGTTTCTGATTCATACTTGACATTGTGGATAGATTATTACTTGAGCATAAGAAATCATATGACAATATATATATATATATGTTGTTGTTATAAGAATGATCATGATGCCCTCATGTTTGTATTTTATTTTATCGACACCTCTATCTCTAAACATGTGGACATATTTTTGATTTCGGCTTCCGCTTGAGGATAAGCGAGGTCTAAGCTTGGGGGAGTTGATACGTCCATTTTGCATCATGCTTTGATATTGATATTATTGCATTATGGGTTGTTATTACACGTTTTGTCACAATACTTATGCCTATTCTCTCTTATTTTACAAGGTTTACACGAAGAGGGAGAATGCCGGCAGCTGGAATTTTGGGCTGGAAAAGGAGCAAATATTAGAGACCTGTTCTGCACAACTCCAAAAGTCTTGAAACTCCACGGAAGTTATTTTTGGAATTAATAAAAAATATTGAGCGAAGAAAATACCAGAGGGGGGCCACCCACCGTCCACCAGGGTGGGGGTGCGCCCTACCCCCTAGGTGCGCCCCCTGCCTCGTGGGCCACCTGGCAGGCCTCCGGTGCCCATATTTGGCTATATGAAGTATTTCACCCTGGAAAAAATCATAAGCATGCTTTCGGGACGAGACACCGCCGCCACGAGGCGGAACCTTGGCGGAACCAATCTAGGGCTCCGGCATAGCTGTTCTGCTGGGGAAACATCCCTCTAGGAGGGGGAAATCATCACCATCGTCATCACCATCGATCCTCTCATCGGGAGGGGGTCAATCTCCATCAACATCTTCACCAGCACCATGTCCTCTCAAACCCTAGTTCATCTCTTGTATCCAATCTTTGTCCAAAACCTCAGATTGGTACCTGTGGGTTGCTAGTAGTGTAGATTACTCCTTGTAGTTGATGCTAGTTAGTTTATTCGGTGGAAGATCACATGTTCAGATCCTATATGCATATTAATACCCCTCTGATTATGAACATGAATATGATTTGTGAGTAGTTGCATTTTTTCTTGAGGACATGGGAGAAGTCTTGCTATAAGTAGTCATGTGAATTTGGTATTCGTTCGATATTTTGATGAGATGTATGTTGTCTTTCCTCTAGTGGTGTTATGTGAATGTCGACTACATGACACTTCACCATTGTTTGGGCCTAGAGGAAGGCATTGGGAAGTAATAAGTAGATGATGGGTTGCTAGAGTGACAAAAGCTTAAACCCTACTTTATGAGTTGCTTCGTAAGGGGCTGATTTGGATCCATATGTTTCATGCTATGGTTAGGTTTACGTTAATACTTCTTTTGTAGTTGCGGATGCTTGCAATAGGGGTTAATCATAAGTGGGATGCTTGTCCAAGAAAGGGCAGTACCCAAGCACCGGTCCACCCACATGTCAAATTATCAAAGCAACGAACGCGAATCATATGAGCGTGATAAAAACTAGCTTGACGATAATTCCCATGTGTCCTCATGAGCACTTTTCTCTTTATAAGAATTCGTCCAGGCTTGTCATTTGCTACAAAAAGGATTGTGCCACCTTGCTGCACCTTATTTACTTTTATCACTTGTTACGCATTACAAATTACCTTAACACAAAACTATCTATTACCGATAATTTCAGTGCTTGCAGAGAATACCTTACTGAAAATCGCTTGTCATTTCCTTCTGCTCCTCGTTGGGTTCGACACTCTTACTTCTCGAAAGGACTATGATAGATCCCCTACACATGTGGGTCATCAGAGACCTCAGCCGCCACTCTGTGTCCCCACCAAGAAAACTCTTCGGATCCCCTGTCAGATCCCATCTAGGGGTCAACACCAACACCCACCTCGGCCTTAGATTCGGGGCGGGTCTCATCGTCCGAAGACGGGAACATAAGCCCCGCCGGACTTGTTGCCCTTACGAAACTTCCTACCGAAGACCGAGATGCAGGCTTAGACTTGGCCCTGGGCAACCATTCCGAACTGCCGAGGTCTGCACTTAGCAGGTCTGATCTGGTGCTCCATGCCGATCACAGCCCGGCAGACCCGCAGTTTCCGGTCCCACTCCCGCTCTTAGATGAAGTGTTGGGTTTGATGCAATCTCTCGCCATCACGGAGGCTTTACCTCTGAACTGTACCCAGCTCAGACTGGGGGCTGAGAGAGGGGAATTTTGCGCCCCACCCACTGCTACGTCTTGAGCTTGCATTGGTTTTCCTTGAAGAGGAAAGGGTGATGCAGCAATAGTAGCGTAAGTATTTCCCTCAGTTTTTGAGAACCAAGGTATCAATCCAGTAGGAAGCTCCTCAAAAGTCCCACGCACCTACACAAACAAACAAAGAACTCGCAACCACCTCGATAAAGGGGTGTCAATCCCTTCACGGCCACTTGCGAAAGTGAGATCTGATAGAGATAATATGATAAGGTAAATATATTTTTGGTATTTTATGATATAGATTGGAAAGCTTATATGATAAAGGATAGACCGGGGGCCATAGGTTTCACTAGAGGCTTCTCTCAAGATAGCATAAGTATTACGGTGGGTGAACAAATTACTGTCGAGAAATTGATAGAAAATCGAATAATTATGAGATTATCTAGGCATGATCATGTATATAGGCATCACGTCCGTGACAAGTAGACCGACTCCTGCCCGCATCTACTACTATTACTCCACACATCAATCGCTATCCAGCATGCATCTAGAGTATTAAGTTCATAAGAATAGAGTAATGCTTTAAGAAAGATGACATGATGTAGAGGGATAAACTCATGCAATATGATATAAACCTCATCTTTTTATCCTCGATGGCAACAATACAATACGTGCCTTGCTGCCCCTGCTGTCACTGGGAAAGGACACCGCAAGATTGAACCCAAAGCTAAGCACTTCTCCCACGCCAAGAAAGATCAATCTAGTAGGCCAAACCAAACCGATAATTTGAAGAGACTTGCAAAGATAACTCAATCATACATAAAAGAATTCAGAGGAGATTCAAATATTTCTGATAGATAAACTTGATCATAAACCCAAAATTCATCGGATCTCGACAAACACACCGCAAAAAGAGTTACATCGAATAGATCTCCACAAGAGATGGGGAGAACATGGTATTGAGATCCAAAAAGAGAGAAGAAGCCATCTAGCTAATAACTATTGACCCGAAGGTCAATGGTAAACTACTCACAACTCATCGGAAGGGCTATGGTGTTGATGTAGAAGCCCTCCGTGGTCGATTCCCCCTCCGGCGGAGCGCCGACGAAGGCTCCAAGATGGGATCTCGCAGATACAGAAGGTTACAGTGGCGGAAATATTTCTTCGGTGGCTCCCTGGATGTTTTCGAGGTACATGGTAATATATAGGAGGAAGAAGTATGTCGGTGGCCGCCCGAGGGGCCCACGAGATAGGGGGACGTGCCCTGTAGGGGTGGGCCCACCCTCCACCCTTGTGGCCGCCTCGGCTGCTTCTTGGCTTGCACTCCAAGTCCTTTGGATCACGTTTGTTCCAAAAGTCATGCTCCCAAAGGTTTCATTCCGTTTGGACTCCGTTTGATATTCCTTTTCTTCGAAATACTGAAATAGGCAAAAAAACAGCAATACGGGTTGGGCCTCCGGTTAGTAGGTTAGTCCCAAAAATGATATAAATGTGTAAAATAAAGCCCATAAACATCCAAAACAGGTAATATAATAGCATGGAACAATCAAAAATTATAGATACATTTGAGACGTATCACCCACCACCCACTTGATAGGCACTCGCAAGGACTTGACCGACATGCTAGATTATGCGTCTGAAGACATCAACGGCATGGATGACGATGCCGACGCTGAACCAAGCCAAGTCCCACCCATCATGGGACGTTGGACGGCCACCTCAACCTACGATGTGTACATGGTGGACACCCCAAAGAATGACGAGGAGAACCCGAGCCCGGACGAGGACAACCCCGTTGATAAACCACCAAAGCATCGATGTGAGCGGCGCCGCTCACGATCGCGTCGGGCAAAGTATAGTAATACCAGCACCAGAGACAACGAGACTCTGGATGGTGCCGAAGATCCAGAATACCCTATCGATCCCACATCCGAACATGACGAGCGGGAAGAGGGTGAACATAGTCCCGAACGCGCTGACAACGAAGATGAGGAGGACAACAACTATATGCCAGAATCTAAAGAGGAGGCCAGCCTTAGTGACGAGGACTTCATTGTCCCAGAGGAACCCCTCGACAAAGAACGCTTTAAGCGACAACTAATTGCTACAACCCGGAGCCTGAAGAGGAAGCAGCAACAGGTCAAATAAGAGCAAGACACGCTGAATGAAAGGTGGACTAAGGTCCTGGCCGCTGAGGAATACGGCCAAGAGTGACCTGTCAAAAGTTACCCTAGGCGCAAGCTACTGCCTCAATTTGATGACGAGGTCCTTGAACCAATACCGTCGAAATACAATCAGGCAGATCAACCAGACCAACGACCACATGGATGGGATAGAGCGTCATATCAAGCCGAACACCAACCCGCACCCTCTCGCCGAAGAGGCGGGAAGACTGCAGCCGCGGGATATACATGTGACTTGCAATGTGACCTAGCCAATAAAGCTTGTCAAACCAGGTCGATCTACCAATCAAGGGGCCGCGCCCTGATACGTCTCCAACGTATCTATAATTTTTTATTGTTCCATGCTATTATATTACCTGTTTTGGATGTCTATGGGCTTTATTTTACACAATTATATCATTTTTGGGACGAACCTACTAACCGGAGGCCCAACCCGTATTGCTGTTTTTTTGCCTATTTCAGTATTTCGAAGAAAAGGAATATCAAACGGAGTCCAAACGGAATGAAACCCTCGGGAGCGTGATTTTTGGAACGAACATGATCCAGAGGACTTGGAGTGCAAGTCAAGAAGCAGCCGAGGCAGCCACGAGGGTGGGCGGCGCGCCCACCCCTACAGGGCGCGCCCCCTGTCTCGTGGGCCCCTTGGGCAGCCACCGATGTACTTCTTCCTCCTACATAAGCCTACATACCCCAAAAACATCCAGGGAGCCACCGAAGAAATATTTCCACCACTGTAACCTTCTGTATCCGTGAGATCCCATCTTGGAGCCGTCGCCGGCGTTCTGCCGGAGGGGGAATCCACCATGGAGGGCTTCTACATCAACACCGTAGCCCCTTCGATGAGTTGTGAGTAGTTTACCACATACCTTCGGATCGATAGTTATTATCTAGTTGGCTTCTTCTCTCTTTTTGGATCTCAATACAATGTTCTCCCCCTCTCTTGTGGAGATCTATTCGATGTAATCTCTTTTTGCGGTGTGTTTGTCGAGATCCGATGAATTGCAGGTTTATGATCAAGTTTATCTATGAATAATATTTGAATCTTCTCTGAATTCTTTTATGTATGATTGAGTTATCTTTGCAAGTCTCTTCGAATTATCGGTTTGGTTTGGCCTACTAGATTGATCTGTCTTGCCATGGGAGAAGTGCTTAGCTTTGGGTGCAATCTTGCGGTGTTCTTACCCAGTGACAGAAAGGGTTGCAAGACACGTATTGTATTGTTGCCATCGAGGATAAAAAGATGGGGTTTATATCATATTGCTTGAGTTTATCCCTCTACATCATGTCATCTTTATTAATGTGTTACTCTGTTCTTATGAACTTAATACTCTAGATGCATGTTGGATAGCGGTCGATGTGTGGAGTAATAGTAGTAGATGCAGGCAGGAGTCGGTCTACTTGTCACGTACGTGATGCCTATATACATGATCATGCCTAGATAGTCTCATAATTATTCGCTTTTCTATCAATTGCTCGAGAGTAATTTGTTCACTCACCGTAATACTTATGCTATCTTGAGAGAAGCCACTAGTGAAACCTATGGCCCCCGGGTCTATCTTTTATCATATAAGTTTCCAATCTACTTTTATTTGCATCTTCATTTTCTGCATCTATATTATAAAATACCAAAAATATATTTATATTATCATATTATCTCTATCAGATGTCACTTTCACAAGTGGCCGTGAAGGGATTGAGAACCCCTTTATCGCGTTGGTTGCGAGTTCTTTGTTTGTTTGTGTAGTTTCGTGGGACTTGTGAGGAGCCTCCTACTGGATTCATACCTTGGTTCACAAAAACTGAGGGAAATACTTACGCGACTGTGCTATATCACCCTTTCCTCTTCAAGGAAAACCAATGCAAGCTCAAGACGTAGCATGCCCTGGTGCGAGGTAATGGCTACGAAGCCCGGCGCGACGACCGTTACTAGGCTCGGGATTCGAACAGAACTCAGATGTCAGCCGATCTCTGCCACGACATTGCGCGATATAGAGGGGCCGCACACCCCCTATGCTTCACTGACGAGGTCATGGAACATTAGTTTCCGAAAGGGTTTAAACCCGTAAACATCGAATAGTACGATGGAACGACGGATCCGGCCGTCTGGATTGATGATTTTCTTCTCCACATTCACATGGCTCGAGGAGATGATTTCCTTGACATTAAATAGCTCCCTCTAAATCTGAAAGGACCAGCACGGCACTGGCTAAACAGCCTCCCAGAAAACTCTATTTGTACCTGGGAAGACTTGGAAGATGCTTTTAGGGCTAACTTCCAGGGCACCTTGAAGGAAATATGCCCTAGAGGCAATAATAAAGTTATTATTTATTTCCTTATTTCATGATAAATGTTTATTATTCATGCTAGAATTGTATTAACCGGAAACATAATACATGTGTGAATACATAGACAAACATAGTGTCACTAGTATGCCTCTACTTGACTAGCTCGTTAATCAAAGATGGTTAAGTTTCCTAACTATCGTGGATTTGTCACGGCAGATGTCCTAGCGAAAGGACTTAGTCGTGGAGCCATCGCTACGAGTTTACTTGAAGGGGTTAAAGCAGACACAAAGACACGAGGATTTTATACTAGTTCGGCCCCTTCGATGAAGGTAAAAGCCTACGTCTAGTTGTGATGGAATTGATATGATCTCGATGGCTAGGGAGCAAACAAGCTTCGCCTAGGCTCGAGTTGTGGTTGTCTGTCTTGAACCGCCATCGGGTCGTCCCCTTATATACACGGGTGACACCCGTCGGTCCATAGAGTCCTAACCGGTTCATACTCGTATTCCGGTTGGTATCTCTCTATTCCTTACTTACAATACAAGTCATACATCAGGCCGGTTTACGGCTACATGTTCTAACCGACTACAGGCCTTGGGCCTTCATCTGTTTACGCCACTAATGAAGTTAACCCGGCCCAAGTAGGCCGGTTTACGCCTAGTGGTAATATCCCCAACATTAGGCCCCAGATTGATTTGAACTGGTTCATGTCAATCCTTCACACCATCTTGCGTCTTGGATATCTTTTGTTAATTGGAAAATCTCCATGTTGTCATCATTTTTGGTTGCTATAAACCGGCATGACGTCATCAGTTTTGGTTACTATAAACCGGCATGACATCATTATGAAATTCATAACTCCCTCTTAATGACAGCTTCTGGATTCGCGCGTTTGACCTAGCTCGGTTGCCTTATAAATAAGACCGAAGGGTCATTTCCTTTCTCTTCCCCTTCGTCCCTTCTTCTTCTTCTTCCTCGCGTCGCCGGCTTTGGAGCTCCGCCACCACCGTCGACCTCTGCCTCGTCTCGGGCCGCTGCATCAACCTGAACGTACCAGAGTGTTGCGGCGTCTTTCCGCATCTTCTCCGTTCCCGGTAAGTCCTCTCTCCTTCTTAACCTAGATATGTTCTTAGGGTTCCATGTTCTTGCTATGTTCATTGCGCGTTCATAGCTGTTCTCTGACCTTGAATGCATCTGTGAACTCTTGCTGTGCTTAGTAGCGATCCCTTTAGCATCCGCCTGCTATTTCTCATCCAAGCGCATAGATCTCCCGCACATATTCGCTCAATGGTTCACTTCTGTTTCCGCCTTAGTCTTCGAAATATTTCCTGTTTTTGTGAGCTTGCTGTAGATCCACGGCTGTAACACAATTTTGTGAAATTTGTTTCTGCATAACTAGTTATCCATAGTTTCAACTGCTTCCGATGCTTAGGCCAGGCGGTTTAACTTCACCATAGAGAAAAAATTGCTAAACCGGTATATATGTCATTAGTCCCCTGGTTGAACCGCCAGAATCCATCTGATGCCGCGTTGTAGAAGACCGGTTTATGGGTACTGCCTCCGGTTTACCGTATTTAGATCAACACCTTTTTATCCGGCATGTCCTTGAACCAGATCACCTATTTCTTGTAGATCTCGTCATGGCCAAACAAGTGTACGAGTGCAACTGGGTTCCCTCCCGTGTCACAGAAGCACAGCTGGACGATCTAGTCCTGATCGGCACTTTGGATAGCAAAGATACGATTCACTGGAGGGTTCCTGGAGATGAATGTCCTCCCATGCCCCAGGAAGGAGAGGTCGTGGTCTTCGCAGATCACATGGCCCGGGGCTTCAAACCGCCCGGCTCTAAATTTTATCGGGATGTGTTAGCCAACTTTCAACTCCGTCCACAGGATACTGGCCCCAACTCCGTCACCAATCTATGTCACTTTCAAGTACTTTCTGAGGCATACCTTCAAGAGGAGCCTTCAGTCGAGTTATTTAGAGATCTCTTTCATCTAAACCGCCGTACTGAATTCACCGACGGCCCTAATACCGAACTGGGCGGTATGGCCATTCAGAAGAGGAAGGAAATCACCTATCCAAACGTCAAACTCCATACTCACCCCAAGGAGTGGAACGCAACTTGGTTTTATTGCAAGGATACCTCCCCTGACAATGAAAATCCCTTGCCTGGCTTCCGTCCGGAACGGCTCAGCAACACTCACCCTTTTCCACAAAGGCTAAGCGCCAAGGAGAGAATTAAATATGCCCCTCAACTGTCCAAGCTCCGGGCCTTCATGGCAAATGGTTTAACAGGAATAGACCTTGCACGCTGCTGGATATCATGGAGCATTCTGCCTCTAAGCCGGCGCCCTGGTTTGATGTGCGAATACACTGGCAGTGTCGATGACCCACTCCGACATATCAAAATCCAGGTCTCTGACGACGAAGTCACAGAATCTGTAAAGAAGATGTTGAATGAACCGGAGCACCTCTGTGCTCAAACCGGCCTGCTTCCTTACTGCACCACCAACGAACCGCCAGCGGTAAGATTTTTCTTGCTTTATTATTGAACCTGTTACTGCTTTATCTGTCTGACCTTTAATTATTGTTGATCCAGAGTGATAATCCATTTTGGAGCAAGAAGCTTTCACAAGATAAAACGGAGAAGGCAGGGCGGCCAACCCGGCCCAAGACCAAGGCTATCAAGAAACCAGCTCGTAAAAGAAAGACCACCGCTTCATCTGACCCAGCCATTGATGATGATGTGGGTAATCCGGATCTTGAGGTAGAACTTGATTCACTTGGTTTACTTTTTACCCGCCTTATTGATGATGATGCTTGTCAGGATGATGCTGAGGCCAACAATGCGGGCTTCATTGAGGTAACTATTCTCTCTTCTGATTCAGAAATCTTGCCTTTGCCAAAATCTCGCCGGACAAACCGAAAAGTTAAATTTTCTCATCCTCTTGCTTATTTGGATCCCAACTTTCTTATGAAGACCCAGCAACACGAAGCTCGCCGCACAACCCGGCATAGCGGCCAGGTAGTTACTTCTGCCGGTTTACCGAACAGTCCGGTTCGAAAACGCCGCTCCGAGGTCTCCGACCTTTTTATTGAATTAATCCTAAAGCGGGTTTCTTCCGTCAACCTCTTAATCCATCCGACTCCGATTACCAGGTCACTTCTCATTCATCGTCTGGTGAATCGTCGGCCACCCAGCTACCACCTTTGAAAACAGTTGCTGGGTAAGTTAAACCGAACATATGCTTCCAGTATACTGCGCAATGGCTTACGCTTTTCCTTGACTTTTTATTCTTCTTTCAGGGCTAAACCGAAACCAAGCAAGAAAGCCCGCCTGGATAGAGCGGCTGAAGAAGATGTGGCCCCAGAACATGACCAAGCACCGGATCATGAAGTGTTTACTTGTGAAGATATCCCCAATGATCCTCCTCTGCAAGACGACGTTATCCCTGAAGAAGGTCTTATTCATACTCCAGCCTCTGCTGATCCGCCTGCCAGCTCTGTCCAGATTGAGAAATCCCACACTCCTGCTTACAAACCGGCCGCGCCAATCCAAACCGGCGAGTCAAAAGATGATGATGTTGTGATTACCGGCGTAGGCCGCTCTGAACCCGGGAATCCTGTCACCCTTACCAGGCATACCATCAAAGAGGATTCTTCCCCTTTGAACAAAGGAAAATGGGATGTTGAATTAGAGACATACGCCGCTCTGAATGCTTAAGATCTTCACTCTGGCTATTTAAACCGGCTTTACACTAGCCGTGACTGTGAAGCTGGCCTGGTCAAAATGATGAGGGATAAATTTGAGGTAAATTCCTTCTCTCCTTTCTGCCATTGCATTCATCCTTGTAGCCCCCAAGGGCCGGTTTGTGACCTTGGTCAAACCGGGACTTGATCCTGAACATTTTTGAAATTCGTCGGCATAACCCTCAAGGGCCGGTCTAACTTAGCATAAGTAAACCGGGGCTCAAAAATAAAAAGCTGTCCTTAGAACATAACTTGATCAAATAGCTATTAGCTCCCAAGTGCCAAGTTGAATACTTGTATTGAGCTTGGGACTTTGTAATCTAGCAATATACAAAAAATTGAAGGTGCATTAGCCCCCAAGTATCAGGCATATAACTTTGTTATGTGGTTGATACTTCCATTTCTTGGATCACCTGTGCAAAGCTTAAAATGCCATCTGAATGCAGGCTGAGGTGAAAATCAAGGAGGACCAAATTGCTGATTTGCAGGAGGCCCTGAAGACCCAATAGGCTGAAACAGATAAGGCCAAGCAAGAATTAACCAGCGCTTTGAGCACTGCTGAACGGCTGAAAGAAGGCTTCAAGAAAGAGCGGGCTGACTGGGCCACTGAGAAGGCCGGTTTAACCAAAAGAGCGGAAAATGCTGAAGCGGCCCTTAAACCGGTGGTGGATGAACTGACGGCCGTACAGCGGCAAATACACTCCATGACTGCTGCAATCTTTGGTAAGCTCCTTGTAATTTCTGTGATAAATTTGAATCTGCTGTATCGTAAATCCGGTTTGAGACCATTCCAATCTTGTTGTAGGCACACGTATTTGGCATTTAGGAAATGATGTGCGGAAGAAATTAGAAGCTGCCTACACCTTGGTGGAACAATTGTATACCGGAGCCCAACGGATCATCACCACAGCTTCTCACAACAACCCGACGCCCTCTTTAATCCAGGACACTCTTAGCAAGTTGTCAATGCTTCCAGCCCGGATTGAGGAGCTGAAAAAATCCGTTGCCCGAACCAGAGCCATCAATGCCTTAATCCGGGCAAAGGCATGGGTGCCCGACTTTGATCCTGTGGAAGCAGCTCAAGGCTATCCCAGTCTGAAAGAAGATGGCTCTGAATTCAACGAAGAAGATTTAAGGGCCATAAACCGTGCAGTGCGCCCTCTGGCTTGCCAGCTAGCTGAAGAGGCAGATTTGATGCATTATCAAGCGCAATATAATAATCAAAACAAGCGAGTGCCTGCCCCAACTGTTGAAGCGGAGAATCTGATTCCTCCAATCCGTAAGCACACTTACGCCCCTGATATTGAACCATCTTCCCTGATCCATGAAGAGGCTGTTTTCCAAGCTTTAATGGGAATCGACTGGACCACTATTGATTTCCAGCCAATGGGTAGAGACGAGGAAGCTGAATCGGCGGAGGATGAGGAGCAGGCTTGAACCGGAAGCCGGTTTGAAGAGCTATTTGCAACATCCTTCCACAAAAACAATGATTTTGTTTGAGCACCATGCTGCCTTGTAATAGGATAGTTAAAACTTCTGCCTGGAATATGCCTTCGTGCATAAGTACTGAAGCTTTTGCTTGAAAAACTTTAATTCATATTTCCTGCAATCAGAAAAATTTGAACTTCGGTGGCGGTTATACCGTCAGCCGGATTATGATCTTGATATGTGTATCAGTAATATAACAAATAGATGATACATAAATACCTGCCATGTTTGAGCATAAAGCTGGCTTTAGCCAAGCCTGAAGCGGTGGTTTTATAAACCATTACCGTCAAAAAGGGAGAAAGTAGCTCCCGTACAAACCGTACTGACTTAATACGAGCCCCCTGGTTACTCCATGATGTTAACAGGGAAAAGGTAAACCAGGCAGACTCCTCCGGATTTAAAGGAGGATCAAAAATCATTGGCTGAACCGGAAAAAATATGCTTGTTGACATAAAAGAAATCCAACAAAAGCAAAGAACGAACAAACCATGGAAACAACATGGAAGCAAAGGCAATGATAAAAACCATTTGCAAAACTATGCTATACTGAGCTGTTCAGATGGTATTACCATGGTCGGACAGGATCAAGGCCCCCAATAGGAGTGACAATGATTCAAGTTAGCCAGGTCCCCAAATGACTCGTGGCATATATACCAGATCAAGAGGCGTGACAATGGTTCGGGTTTGACCATGCCCCCAAGTGATTTTGTGGCCTTAGGCCGACCAAGAGGCGTGACTGGTTCAGACTTGACCATGTCCCCAAATGATCTCGTGGCCGCCTATCAAAGGGTGTTCGTTGGTTCGGATATGACCAAGGCCCCCAGTGATATATAAAAAACAAATGTCAAGGGGTAAACCGGAGGTCGCTTTAAACAGAACCACTCCGTGTAACCTCGCATGATGAGAAAGACAGAGACCCCACTTTAGCTGAGGCTCCGGTTTGATATATCAAAGATAATATATACATTGTCATGATATGTACATAGATAGAGCCGATGGCTCAAGTATAGTAAGGCCGAAGATGAGCTATATTCCACGGCCTGTTGGTCTCCTCCTCTGATGTACGTGAGTCTTGATGCCCTCGAATATCAATCAGATAGTACGACCCGTTGTGCAAATTCTTGCTGACCACGAAAGGTCCCTCCCAAGGTGGGGATACCTTGTGCATATCCGTTTGATCTTGGATGAGTCGAAGCACCAAATCTCCTTCTTGAAAAGTTCTGGTTCTAACCCGGCGACTGTGATAGCGACGAAGATCTTGCTGGTAAATCGCCGAACGGGCAGCCGCTATATCACGCTCCTCGTCCAATAGGTCCAAAGCGTCTTGCCGTGCTGTCTCATTGTCTGCTTCAACATAAGCTGCCACACGAGGCAAATCGTGTCGGATGTCACTAGGGAGAACTGCCTCTGCTCCATAGACCATGAAAATTGCGTGTATCCTGTGGACCGGTTTGGCGTAGTATTGATACTCCATAATACAGATGGTAGCTCTTCAACCCAACATCCTGGTGTTCTTTGCAATGGGACCATAAGCCGGGGTTTGATGCCTCGCAAGATTTCCTGATTAGCTCGTTCTGCCTGTCCATTGGACTGGGGGTGTGCCACTGACGACACGTCAAGTCGGATGTGCTCACGTTCACAGAACTCCTTCATAGCGCCCTTGGATAAATTGGTACCATTGTCAGTAATGATACTGTGTGGAAAACCAAACCGGAAAATCACCTTCTTGATGAACTGCACCGCTGTTGCTGCATCACACTTGCTGACAGGCTCCGCTTCAACCCACTTGGTAAATTTGTCAACTGCCACCAAAAGGTGGGTTTTCTTATCCTTAGATCTTTTAAAAGGCCCAACCATATCCAGCCCCCAAGTTGCAAACGGCCATGTTATTGGGATCATTCTCAATTCTTGAGCTGGCACATGAGCACGCCTTGAAAATTTCTGACATCCATCACACCGTTTAACCAAGTCCTCCGCGTCAGCATGCACTGTCAACCAGTAGAACCCGTGACGAAACGCCTTTGCCACCAGAGACTTTGAACCGGCGTGGTGTCCACAATCCCCTTCATGGATTTCTCTTAAGATTTCACAGCCTTCCTCAGGAGAAACACAACGTTGAAACGCCCCTGATACACTGCAATGATGTAATTCACCATTGACAATCGTCATAGACTTGGATCGCCGGACTATCTGCCTGGCCAGAATCTCATCCTCTGGTAACTCCCCCCGGTTCATGTACGCAAGATAAGGAACTGTCCAATCCGGAATAACATGCAGGGCTGCCACCAATTGAGCCTCCGGATCAGGGATAGCCAAATCCACCTCACCTGGGAGCTTGACTGACGGGTTGTGCAACACGTCCAAAAAGACGTTAGGCGGGACCGGTTTACGCTGAGAGCCCAACCGGCTTAAAGCATCCGCCGCTTCATTCTTCCGACGGTCCACATGATCCACTTGATAACCCTTGAAATAACCTGCAATATTATCCACTTCCCGACGATATGCAGCCATGAGCGGGTCCTTAGAATCCCAAGTGCCAGACACCTGTTGAGCCACTAGGTCCGAGTCACCAAAGCACTTAACCCGGCTTCAATTCATCTCTTTAGCCATCCGGAGACCATGGAGCAAGGCTTTGTACTCAGCTGCATTATTAGTACAAGGGAACATTAAGCGGAGAACATAACAAAACTTATCACCTCGTGGGGAAGTTAATACGACTCCAGCCCCCGAGCCTTCCAATTGCCTGGATCCGTCAAAATGAATAGTCCAATATGTGTGATCCGGCTTCTCCTCTGGTGCTTGTAACTCCGTCCAGTCATTGATGAAATCAACAAGTGCTTGAGACTTCACTGCCGTCCGAGGCACGTACTTCAGTCCGTGTGGCCCAAGCTCTATAGCCCACTTGGCAATCCGGCCAGTCGCCTCCCGATTCTGTATAATATCACCCAAGGGAGCGGAACTGACCACTGTGATGGGGTGCCCTTGAAAATACTGCTTCAACTTCCAACTGGCCATAAAAACACCATAGACCAGCTTCTGCCAATGCGGATACCTTTGCTTGGATTCAATAAGCACCTCGCTGATATAATAAACCGGCTGCTGAACCGGATATTCCTTGCCTGCCTCTTTGCGTTCCACCACAATAGCCACGCTAACTGCCCGAGCATTGGCCGCTACGTATAATAATAGTGGCTCCTTGTCGACCGGAGCTGCAAGAACAGGCGGATTGGCTAACTGCCGCTTCAGGTCCTCAAATGCCTCATCAGCAGCCGGACTCCAGACGAAATTGTCTGTCTTCCTCAGCATTTGGTACAAAGGGATAGCCTTCTCCCCGAGGCGGCTGATAAACCGGCTTAGCGCAGCGATTCGGCCCGCCAAACGCTGAACATCGTTGATACACTTCGGTTTAGCTAGGGATGTAATAGCCGTAATCTTCTCCGGATTAGCCTCAATTCCTCTGTTAGACACCAGGAAACCCAGTAACTTGCCTGCCGGAACACCAAAAACACACTTGGCCGGATTAAGCATCATCTTGTAAGCTCGCAAGTTGCCAAAGGTCTCCTTCAAATCATCCACCAGCGTCTCCTTCTGTCTTGATTTTACTACAATATCATCCACATAGGCGTGCACATTGCGGCCGATCTGCTCATGCAGGCAATTCTGTACACACCGTTGATAGGTGGCTTGGGCACTCTTGAGCCCGAAGGGCATAGATACATAGCAGAAGGCTCCAAAGGGAGTAATAAATGCTGTTTTCTCCTGGTCTTTAACCGCCATCTTGATCTGATGATATCCAGAGTATGCATCCAAAAAACTCAAACGCTCACAACCCGCCGTGGCATCAATGATCTGGTCAATACGGGGGAGGGCAAAAGGATCTGCCGGACAGGCTTTGTTAAGATCTGTGTAATCCACACACATACGCCAAGTGCCGTTTTTCTTAAGAACCAGCACCGGATTAGCAAGCCACTCTGGATGGAACACCTCAATAATAAAACCAGCTGCTAAAAGCCTGGCCACTTCCTCTCCAATGGCTTTGCGTCTTTTTTCGTTAAACCGGCGGAGGAACTGTTTCACCGGTTTATACTTAGGATCCACATTAAGAGTGTGCTCAGCGAGTTCCCTCGGTACACCTGGCATGTCAGACGGCTTCCATGCAAAAATGTCCCGATTCTCACGGATGAACTCGATGAGCGCACTTTCCTATTTGGGATCCAGGTTGGCGCTGATAGTGAACTGCTTGGACGAATCGCCGGGCACGAAGTCAACAAGCTTGGTCTCAGCTGCCGATTTGAACTTCAGATCTGAATCATGCTCTATAGTTGGCTTCTTTAAAGGGGTCATATCCGCCGGATCAACATTGTCCTTATAATACTTCAACTCCTCCGTGGCACAGACTGACTCTGCATAAGCCGCATCACCTTCCTCACATTCCAAAGCGACCCTACGGCTCCCATGAACCGTTATGGTCCCCTTGTAACCCGGCATCTTGAGCTGCATGTAGATATAACAAGGCCGCGCCATGAACTTGGCGTAAGCCGGCCGGCCAAACAAGGCATGATACGGGCTCCGGATCTTCACCACCTCAAATGTTAGTTTTTCCGACCGGGAGTCGTGCTCGTCCCCAAAGGCCACATCCAGGGCTTTCTTACCAACAGGATATGCAGATTTGCCAGGCACCACACCATGGAACACCGTATTCGACGGTCTGAGATCTTTGTCTGTTAAACCCATGCAGCGAAATGTCTCATAGTACAATATGTTAATACTGCTTCCTCCATCCATGAGTACCTTGGTGAATTTATAACCCCCCACCTGAGGGTCTACCACTAATGCTAGCTGGCCCGGATTATCAATCCGGGGCGGGTGATCCTCTCTGCTCCACACGATAGGCTGCTCCGACCAGCGCAAGTAATGTGGTAAGGCTGGTTCAACAGAATTCACCGCTCGCCTGTGGAGCTTTCGGTCGCGTTTATCCAAACTAGTTGTGGAAACATGATATTGCCCATTGCTCAACTGCTTTGGCTGGCTCTGATAACTTGACTGCTGCTGCTGCTGCTGGCCGTTCTGATTATTCTGGCTATTGTGACCGCCCTGATTGAAACCTGAACCGGAAGCTCCATCGTGACCCGGACCGTGTAAACCGGATCCTGAACCGCCACCTGACCCATGGTCATACCGGAAGGCATTAGAGTTTTTAAACTCCTGCATGATATAACAATCTTTCCAAAGATGGTTAGCCGGCGCCTCCTTCGTCCCGTGCTTCGGGCAAGGCTGATTCAACAAATAGTTCAAACGGCTTGCGTTAGGATTGGGAGACCCATTACGATTTGCCGCTTTACCTCTGTGCCGCTGCCCCCTGTCCTGTGCATTAGTATTGGCCACAAAGTCCACGCCGCCATCCACTTTGCGCTTGCCTCCGTTTCCATGACCCGCTAGTTTGTACTGCTGCTGTTTGGAGTTGCTGTTCTTCTTTCCCTTCCCTGCTTCATCATCATTAGGCTCGGGATCCTTGGTATTGTCCGAATCGGCATACTTCACTAAAGTGGCCATGAGGGTTCCCATGTCATTACAGAACCGCTTCATGCGTCCCAACTTCAATTTTAGAGGCTCAAACCGGTAGTTGCCCTCCAGAGTTAAGATCGCAGAGTCGGCATTAATCCTGTCAGACGAGTGCAAAATTTACGAAACGCGGCGCACCCAACGGGTCGTTGATTCTCCTTCCTCCTGGACACAAGCCGCCAGATCTACTATGGACTTGGGCTGCTTACAGGTATCCTTAAAATTCTGTATAAACCGGGCCCGCAACTGGGCCCATGAGCTGATAGAATTGGGTGGTAGGCTCTTTAACCAAGTACGAGCCGTGCCCTCAAGCATCATGGTGAAGTATTTTGCACATGCGGCCTCATCCACGTCCAGCATTTCCATGGCCATCTCATAACTCTCTACCCATGCTTCAGGGGGTAAATCAGCGGTGTAATTCGGCACCTTGCGTGGACCCTTGAAATCTTTGGGCAGGCGCACATTACGTAAAGCTGGGATTAAGCAAGGCACTCCCAAAGCGGATGTGATTCCTGGTCCGGCAAAGGTTGTAGAACGAACCGGCGTAAGTTGGCCCGCATTATCCTGTGCTGCTAACTCGGCCTCCCTTTGTGCCCGGGCCCGGTCCACCACATCCCGACCATCGCCAACACCACCTGCCGGGTCATTACCACAGGCCGCTTCACGGCCTCACGCATTGCTTGATATGGCCGGTTCATCCATGCGCCTGCTATAGCTCCGGCTCGGACGGGGCGTAGAATGAATCCGATCACGGCTGTATGAGTATGCCTCCTGCTGAATCAGCGCAGTCCGGAGAAGCTCCTTAACCCGGCGCGTCTCTATCGCTTGCGGAGAATCCCCTTCGACTGGGATGGCCTCTAACCGTGCAGCGGCCGCAACAAGGTTGTCCATAGGATTCGAATAATGACCCGGGGGCGTCTGGACCGGCGGAGGAACCGCAA
The DNA here is from genome assembly GCF_002162155.2 of Triticum dicoccoides. Lineage (NCBI taxonomy): Eukaryota > Viridiplantae > Streptophyta > Magnoliopsida > Poales > Poaceae > Triticum > Triticum dicoccoides. The sequence goes on from NC_041381.1 coordinate 72,399,300, forward strand.
TGTTTTGGTGAGGAGGTTCCATCAGGCGAGGTTGGACCGTCGCCCCTGGCCCTGGTGCCTCAATCCGGTTTGTCTACGGGTACTGCGGCGGATTACTGGGTCCAGCTTCTGGAGTGTGAAAGAGATTTCGGGGGTCAAACCCTAACGGCAGGCGTGATCTGTGCTTCCGCTTCAAAACCTCCTGTGATGCGTTCTGGTCAAGCATGAGTTTATAGGCCTGGGCATCCAAAGCGGCCCGCTCTGCAGCCATCCGGTCTTTTTCTGCTGCCAGATCCGCTTTGGCTTGCACGATCTGCTCTCTCACCTTCGCAATTTCTGCATTATGGGCCTCCTGATCCGCCGGATTGTCCTCTGCCATAAGCGCGGCTAGTGCATCAAACAGCTCAGATAGAACTTGAACCGGCGGGTGCATAAGGCCTCCTGACCCTGCTGCTGCTGCCGCTACTGATCCGGAGAGCATTGCTGCGGCGGTCGAAGAGTGATTCGCCGCCTGCGTGCCGGCCATGAATATTCCAACCCGGTTGACCTGGCCCGGGGGGTCCGGAATACTGTCGCCATAGGAACAGCCCCTAATCTGGTCGTCTTGCAACTGGTATAGCGATTCGGTCTCTCCGGTCGAGGACTCGTCATCAGAATAGACGACGGTCTCACTACCGTGTTCTGATTCGTCCTCATGCTCTCCTTCGTGGACGACTCCAACGAAGACACGCTTCACGGCCGGTTTAGCCCAGGTAGATCTCGCACGCTGAGCCGTCTCGATGAGGTTGGTGCAGATGTTCGGCTCAGGCCCAGGCTCACCGATTTTGCCAATGAAAACGTGTATGCCACCAAAGGGGACCCGGTACCCGTACTCGATCGAATCGGCCTCGGGACCCCATCCTGCGTCGTCGATGTAGATCCTGCCCCGACGACTCTTGGTCATCCGGCCCACAACATAGCCTTCGAGTCCCTTGAGCTTGCCCTCCAAGATCGTCAAACCATCGTGCGATAGCCCCACGGTGGGCGCCAACTGTTGTGGATTTGTCACGGCAGATGTCCTAGCGAAAGGACTTAGTCGTGGAGCCATCGCTACGAGTTTACTTGAAGGGGTTAAAGCGGACACAAAGACACGAGGATTCTATACTAGTTCGGCCCCTTCGATGAAGGTAAAAGCCTACGTCTAGTTGTGATAGAATTGATATGATCTTGATGGCTAGGGAGAAAACAAGCTTCGCCTAGGCTCGAGTTGTGGTTGTCTGTCTTGAACCGCCATCGGGTCGTCCCCTTATATACACGGGTTACGCCCGTCGGTCCATAGAGTCCTAACCGGTTCATACTCGTATTCCGGTTGGTATCTCTCTATTCCTTACTTACAATACAAGTCATACATCAGGCCGGTTTACGGCTACATGTTCTAACCGACTACAGGCCTTGGGCCTTCATCTGTTTACGCCACTAATGAAGTTAACCCGGCCCAAGTAGGCCGGTTTACGCCTAGTGGTTATATCCCCAACACTAACCATATACATGAGTTGTCATTTGATTAACGGGATCACATCATTAGGAGAATGATGTGATTGACTTGACCCATTCCGTTAGCTTAGCACTTGATCGTTTAGTATGTTGCTATTGCTTTCTTCATGACTTATACATGTTCCTATGACTCTGAGATTATGCAACTCCCGTTTACCGGAAGAACACTTTGTGTGCTACCAAACGTCACAACATAACTGGGTGATTATAAAGGAGCTCTACTTGTGTCTCCAAAGGTACTTGTTGAGTTGGCGTATTTCGAGATTAGGATTTGTCACTCCGATTGTCAGAGTGGTATCTTTGGGCCCTCTTGGTAATGCACATCACTATAAGCCTTGCAAGCAATGTAAATATTGAGTTAGTTACGGAATGATGCATTACATAATGAGTAAAGAGACTTGTCGGTAATGAGATTGAACTAGGTATTGGGATACCGACGATCGAATCTCGGGCAAGTAACATACTGATGACAAAGGGAACAACGTATGTTGTTATGCGGTTTGACCGATAAATATCTTCGTAGAATATGTGGGAGCCAATATGAGCATCCAGGTTTCACTATTGGTTATTGACCGGAAACGTGTTTCGGTCATGTCTACATAGTTCTCGAACCCGTAGGGTCCACATGCTTAAGATTTTGATGACAATTTTATTATGAGTTTATGAGTTTTGATGTACCGAAGGAGTTCGGAGTCCCGGATGAGATCGGGGACATGACGAGGAGTCTCGAAATGGTCGCGACGTAAAGATTGATATATTGGACGACTATATTCGGACATCGGAAATGTTCCGAGTGGTTCGGGTATTTTTCGGAGTACTTGGGAGTTACGGGAATACGGGGGAAGAAGTATATGGGCCTTATTGGGTGAGGGAGTCCTGGATAAGGGGGTATCCGGACAGCCGGACTATATACATCCTCCAGACTATAGAAGCGTCAAGATACAAGACTCGAGACTTCGGCTCGTATCCGAATGGGACTCTCCTTTGCGTGGAAGACAAGCTTGGTGATCCGGATATTATGTTTCCTTCCTTGTAACCGACTCCATGTAAACCCTAGCTCACCGGTGCCTATATAAACCGGAGAGGATGGTCCTTAGAAGGACGATCACATTTACAATCATACCATCATAGGCTAGCTCTTAGGGTTTGGCCTCTACGATCTCGTGGTAGATCTACTCTTGTATTCCACATATCTTCAATGTTAATCAAGCAGGAAGTAGGGTTTTACGTCCATCAAGAGGGCCCGAACCTGGGTAAACATTGTGTCCCTTGCTTCCTGTTACCATCAGCCTAAGACGCACAGACCGGGACCCCCTATCCGAGAACCGCCGGTTTTGACACCGACATTGGTGCTTTCATTGAGAGTTCCTCCGTGTCGTTGCTTCGAGGCTTGATGGCGTCTTCAATCGTCAACAATGCAGTTCAGGGTGAGATTTTTCTTCCCAGACAGATCTTTGTGTTCGGCGGCTTTGCACTGCGGGCCAATTTGTTTGGCCAGTTGGAGCAGATCGATAGCTTCGCCCCTGGCCGCCAGATCAGGTTTGGAAACTTGAACTTAGGGATGAAAACGGAGCGGAAACGGACGAAACTGAGTGCTACCATATTTGTTTTCACATTTTTTTGCAGAAGTGGAAACGAATACAGAAACCCCGGAAATGAATACGGAAACAGATACTGCCGAAAACAGACCTGGAGCGAATACAAAGCGGATACGGAAACAGAAATAGGCATTGATCGGAACTTAAAAACCCCTTGAATCATAGAGAAATACACACAAAAACAAAAATTTAGTGAGTTGTTATCATGGCTACAAAATAATATCATTATGTTAGCAACTTAGCGTAGTATTGTAGTAGTACCGGACAATTGCGTATAGGGTCAAGCTGAGTATATGTGTGGTAGTAGAAGCTGGGCCTCATATCCATTCTACTAATTGTGTCATTGTGTTCTCTTTGATGGTTGGGCTACAAAGCAACTATAGGTCTATAGTAAAAACAGAAAGTCCATATTCACGGAAACGGAAACTTCCATTTCCATGCATGTTCCACCGGAAAACACCGTTCCGTTTTTGTTTCCGTTTCCGCATAAAAAATTCCATTTCCACTTCCGTTTTGCAAATTTCCGTTTCCGTTTTCATATTTCCTCTCCGTTTTCATTTTTCCTCCGGAAAAACGGAAAGTTTCCACTCCATTTTCATCCCTACTTGAACTACATGGCAGATACTCACGGAGACTTGATCTTCGGCGGATTCGAGCCTGCGCCAGGAACGCCGGACAGTCACGACGAGCACGGCCTAGACCTACAGTTAGACAATACTTGGGACATCATCCCCGAAGCAGCCCTGGATCTACATCCAGGGCAGGTTGTGTTGCCTATGGACGGAGGGCTGGACCCTGCCCCGCAGGCCGCACACTCATCGGCGGTGGAGCCGAACACAGGTCCCAGCTTGGAGGAGGCCTGTTACCCTGGGCCCCCAGACTCATATCCGGCTATTGGTCCCGGTCCGCTCGCTCTTGAGCTAGCCGGGCCAAGTTGGGCTTCGGTAATGGAGTTTGCACCTGCGGACATCTTTCAGCACTCGCCCTTTGGCAACATGCTGAACTTAGTAAGGTCTCTCTCTTTGTCAGGAGACTCGGGGCCGAACTATGCCCGGCCCGAGTGGGAAGCAGGCGACGAATGAATTTGATGCCCACCCACCACCCACTTCATTGCCACAATCAAAGATTTAACCGACGTGCATGACTTCGACTCCGAAGACATCGACGGTATAGACGACGATGCAGGAGACGCTCCAGAATCCCTGGGGCGCGGGACTACTACCTTGTCACACGATATATGCATGGTAGATACACCCAATAAGGACGGCAGTGATAATCCAGACGATAAAACGCCCGGGCAAAAGCCAAAAAGGCAGTGCAGACGCCGCTCAAAGTCCAGCAATGGAAAAAACAGCGACAAGAGCCCAAGAAGGGTTGATATGCCTGCAAACTACGAAAGTAATAATGACCACATGGACCCAGCGATGGAGCAGGACGAGCCAGGTCATGCCAAATCAAGTTCGGAACAAATACCCGATCACAATGATCCGGAGGGACGAGCTCATGATGCCGCCACAGAACAGAAAGATAGCCCGGACGACGATGCATTCATCATCCCGGACGAACAAGTGGAACGAGACAACCTCCACAGAAAGCTTATGGCCACCGCAAGAAGTCTAAAAACGTAGAAGCAACGGCTCAAGGCCGCACAGGAAAAGCTCAGCCGAAGATGGAATAAAGTGCTAGACACTGAAGAAAGATATGGCGATGACCGCCATACAAAAAGCTATCCAAAGCGCAAACTACTGCTAGAATTCGACGACGCGGCCGTTCCACCAAAAGAAAATTCGAGCAAGAAACCAGACGTACCGCTTCACAAACATAACAGAGCGGCTGCGGACACCGCGCACGACCCACGCGAGCATCCGATAAGAAGGCCGGGGCAGCTAGGTCCATATATGGATCTAGAAGGCCCACCCCAGCAAGGGACTTTGGTCACCCAAATGCTCATACAAGCCAGATACCAGTTCGGAGTCAACCCCGGACACAACAACAGTCGACTACATGCCACAATGCACCTAGATACAGAGGGGCTGCTCACCCCCTATGCTTCACCGAAGAAGTACTGGACCACGAATTCCCACAAGGCTTTAAACCTGTGAACATAGAGGCATACGACGGCACGACAGACTCAGGGGTCTAGATAGAGGATTTTATCCTGCATATTCACATGGCTCGTGGGGATGACCTCCATGCCATCAAATACCTTCCCCTCAAGTTGAAGGGACCAGCTCGACACTGGTTGAAAAGCCTCCCCGAAAATTCAATTTGGAGTTGGGAGGAGCTAGAAGACGCTTTCAGGGCCAACTTCCAAGGGACTTATGTCCGGACTCCGGATGCAGATGATCTAAGTCACATAATACAACAACCCGGAGAGTCCGCCCGCAAGCTTTGGAACAGATTCCTCACTAAGAAGAATCAAATTGTCGACTGTCCGGACGCCGAAGCCTTAGCGGCTTTCAAACACAGCATCCGTGATGAATGGCTTGCCCGACACCTCGGCCAAGAAAAGCCAAGGACAATGGCAGCCTTAACAAGCCTTATGACCCGCTTTTGCACGGGTGAGGACAGCTGGCTGGCCCGTAAAGGCACCAGCGACCCCAGCACATCCGAAATAAGGGATGGTAACGGGAAGCCACGGCGTAATAAAAAAAACGCCAAAACAAGGAAGAGAGCCTGGACAACACGACGGTCAACGCCGGATTCAGGGGCTCTCGACCTGATCAGCAAAAGAAGCCATTCAAAGGCAGTAAAGATGGACCGTCTGGTCTGAACAGAGTCCTGGACAGACTATGCCAAATTCATGGCACCCCGGATAAACCTGCGAACCACACCCATAGAGAGTGATGGGTCTTCAAGCAGACCGGCAAGTTAAATGCCGAACACAAGGGAAGGGACACACCAAGCGAAGACGAGGATGAACCTCACCAGCCGAACACTAAGGGATAGAAAAAATTCCCGCCAGAGGTTAAAACAGTAAACATGATCCACGCGACTCACACATCCACGAGAAGGCATGAACGCACGCCCATAGAAGCGCACGATGTAGAGCCCGTCATACCCACGTCTCACTACTGGATGTCCCGTCCGATATCTTTCGATCACATGGACGGCCGAACGGCAGTTCGGCAAGGAGGATCACATGCCTTTGTGCTTGACCCAATAATCGACGGATACCGTCTCACCCGTGTCCTTATGGACGGCGGTAGTGGTCTCTATTTAATATACGAAGACACTGTCCGCAGAATGGGGATAGACCCATCCAGAATTAAACAAAGCAACACCACTTTTGAAGGGGTGATACCACGCGTTGTAGCCTGCGCCAGGGGCTCCGTCGTGCTGGAAGTAACTTTCGGCTCCCCAGGCAACTCCAGAAGTGAAGAGCTTCTCTTCACTGTCACACCCTACCGAAGCAGCTACCGCGCATTGCTAGGAAGAACGGCCTTCGCCCGCTTCAACGCATTGCCACACTATGGCCACCTTACAATCAAGATGCCCGGGCCCCGTGGCGTCATAACCGTTAGCGGAATCATGGAGCGCCCTTCACGCATAGAGGAATACGCGACGGCCATGGCGGCCGGACTATAAGCGGCCTCCAGTATTAGAAAACATGATTGGTCTTTACGACCATAGACACGGTTAGACGAGTCCGGCAGCCTGGATAAAATTCAAACATGGAACCGTATATGTAATCCCATAATGGAAACCAAGGGTTGTACATATTTAATACAGCCCCACGCTCGGCTCGACCTTATTGGCAGGCCAATAGCTTACACTTTTTTTACTAATCGCATACTTACGTTGCACCCTCCTACAAGTTTTTCTTTTTACAGACAGTGTTCGCGCGATACCCTTCCAGGATACGGCACAACGGAGACAAAGGCGCAGATGGGCAGCAGGGCCCCGTGCAACATGTTTCTTTTTAGATTAAGCCCCTGTGTAAACCTTTTCTACTGCCTCTTGTTGTTTAAACCATCCCATGGGTTCTATACCCACAGAGGATAATGCCGTTTTTGGCATTTGGCCATGGTAGACTAAATTGCACGTACCTAGGAATAAAGGGCTTACAATAGGCTCTTGTTAGCCTATGTTATTTTACAAAAGACCGAATACCCTCGGGAGTATTCGGCGTCACGAGTTTGGTCGTATATGCATCAGCTCCGAATCATGTCTTTGGTCAAATGTTGGGTTTGCCCAGCTCCTGGGTTTGCCGCCTTACGTTCCGCTATCATCCGGCTAAGGCAGGCTAAAGGAGAACTACTACGATTGTGCCCTGGTTATTCTGCATGAGCACCTCAGTAGAGAAAGCGGAAAACTGACCGTCATGATACAACGAGAGACTGTTCAACCACTCAAAGACTCACTGGAATCCCTAAAGATTCCTCCGCATTAACGAAGGGCCGTTTCCCGGCCATGTACACGCGTGCCCGTATTCGGATGCACGCTAAGGTACCAGGGGCTACATAGTAGCCCCACCATTATACTACCATGGCTGAGCGAAAGTGTTACAGCTATATAGTCTGGTTGCCTAGTTCGACGTGCGATCACCTCCTTCATGGACCAAGACGTTGGATCAAGTGTGATTAAAGCATATTTTTTCGCGAACACCCCCGCATTACATGCGTGGGGGCTGAAGCCAACGACTGCTATCTTTCGGACTACTTATACATATAAGAATGGCCACATAGGGGGGACAATCATACTTTCGGGCAAAAGTATAAACATAGCCTCGTAATTAAACTAAACATTGTTCTCTACAACGATTCGACTTACCACTCGAATGAAACATTCTTCGAGCACTGCGCCTCTATTAGGCGGGCACCTCCCATGACTTGCGCCAAGTAGTGCTCGACCGGATACTGGCCCCCCGCCGGATCCTGGGTCGCTATTACAGTGGCCTCCATCTCCGTCCAATAGGCTTTAACACGGGCCAGTGCCATCCGCGCACGCTCTATGCACGCCGACCTCCTCACAGCGTCAATCCGAGACACGGCTCCAAGGAACTGCTGCACCAAACCAAAATAGCTGTCCAGCTTAGGCCCCTTCGGCCAAAGATGGTCTATTACAGACTGCATTGCCAGCCCAGACAGCCTGTGGAGCTCCGCCATAGCAGCCATCTTCTCATTCAGCGGCAGTGGGCGAGTGGAAGCATTGAACTGCGACCAGAAAAGCTTCTCCACTTCTTCATCGCCTTGACCCTCGAAGAACTTGACAGCGTCAGCTGTACTATTCGCCAAGTCCGCATATGCGTCTGCCGGACTCAAGCGCCCCGCCAAGGGAGCATACTTGGGATCCAAGAACTTCATCCGCAGCAAGTATGGGCTCCCAGCCATGATTTTGTCGGCCTGTTGGAGCTCTTCCCGCATACTGCGGATCTCGGTCCGCATCTCCTTGGCGGCATTAAGTGCCTTGTCCATCTCGGCCGAACTAGCCTTACTCTCCTTTTCGAGGAGTGTGTACCGGTCGGTGGCATTCTTTAACTCCCCAGCCATTTCGGCTATCTTTTCTTCGCTTCGGTGATGAGCAGCCTGTTCGGCTCTCAATTCTTCGGTCGCCTTTAGGGCAGCCGTATTGCTAGCCCGAGCTTGTTCCTTGGCTTGAGCAAGCTCCGCCCTCAGGGCCTCCACGACAGCAGCACCTTCTGCAGTACAACCACATGGCATTAATATTCTGCCCCTCTTACATTTCCCTATACATCATAATAAGGGAAGCCGAGCACATACACTATGACTCCTCCAGCCGCTTATTCACCAGCGTGATATCGGCATCAATTGATCCGATCTGCCTTCTTAGTTCGACAGTTTCAAAAGACTGGTCGGCTACCGAATCCTTGTATACCTGCGCACATGCACGGCGTAGCTATTAGTATATGATCCCCCGTTTGCCGCCTACGGCGGGTAACCAGAGTCTCAGGGGCTACTATCTATAGGGAGCACACCTAGTGCGTGCTTCATAACCAAAAAGTTGTGCATTTTTTACTACATACCTCAAAGCCTTTGAGCAGGCTTGTAAATGCCTCATTCAAGCCGCTGGTAGCGGATGAAATCTTCATGAGCACCGTGCTCATTAAGGAGTGGTGCTCCTCTGAGAGCGCGGCTCGCTCCAAACGACCCGTCAGTACGTCCGCCCGGACACTAAACTGCGCCGGACCCTTCTCATCGCCCCCCGTGGGAGCCAAACGCTCTGGGCTCAGGGCAGCTGACGTATTAGCCTCCGGCTTCGACAGATCCGGACTCCTCCGTGACGACACCTCCGTGTTGCCCGCTTCATGAGGCGGAGAGGTGGGTGGAGTCTCACTCTCCATCATCTCCGAACGAAGGTCCCCCGAAGACGAACTCTGTCGAGAAGAGCTGCTCGCCGGACTACAAAAGACAAAGTCCTGGTTATGGATCTTGGAGTAACATCACACTTTTTAATTAATGAATAACTTATAGCTCGTTGGAGGGCTGGCCCCCTGGTGGGCATGACGCGGTGAGGATGCCTGTCACGGCAAAGCCCTCAGGCGATGTTTTCTTCCCTTGCTTGGGCGTCCCCGCCTCCAAATCTTCGAAGGCGGCCCTCTTCTTCCCGCGTGGGGAGGAGGCTTTGACCTCCCCTTTCCGGCTATCCTCCATAGGAGAGGTAGCGATTTCCCCGGTCTAGATGCGTAGCGCGTGAAGTTCGGCTTCACTGCCCTTTCCTTCACCTTTCCCTGAAGGGATTTTGCTGAGCGCCCGGCCCAGCATCTTCGCAACAGTGGGACCAGGCGAGCCTTTAGGAAGTGGCGTCGGACACCTGATTCTCTCTGCCTTGTTAAGCCATTCCTGGCCACGGCAGAGTTTTCAGAATAATGGTTATGATAAATATAAACAAAGTGTCCAGTTTTGAGGTTACTTACTTGGGCATCCAGGCGATTGCAGCTTAGGCCCGCATCCTCGGTGGTATCCAGACACTTTAGTTGAGGCCCAAAGAATAATTTGCACATTCCTTCGAGCTTCAAACCGAAGAAGTGCTTAATAGTCCGCGGACCCTCGGATTAAATTCCCACATCCGGAGAGGCCGACGTTTGCACGACAACATCCCCCGGATTAGCATCACTTGCATTATGTTGACAAGATTTATGTCCCTCTCAATAAGCTCCCAGATGCGATTCTGCAGTTCTGGTACATCGCCAGCAGGCCCATAGTTCCGTCCCACATTGTTCCAAGACGCCAACTGTGACGGAGGGCCTGAGCAGAACTCGGGGGCGGCTACCGACTTTGTGCCTCTGGGAGCAATGACATAGACCCATCTCCGTTGCCATACGTCGGATACTTCCTGAAAAGAACCCGCTGGCCATGGGGCATCAGCGTTTTTGCTTATTATAGTGCCTCCGCACTCTGCATGTCGCCCCTCGATCATCTTCGGCTTCACATTAAAGGTCTTCAGCCATAAGCTGAAGTGTGGGTTAACATGGAGAAAGGCCTCGCACACGATAATGAAGGACGAGATGTGGAGGATGGCGTCTGGAGCTAGATCGTGGAAATCCAACCCGTAGTAGAACATGAGCCCCCTCACGAAGGGGTCGAGGGTGAGGCCTAGGCGTCGGAGGAAGTGAGGGATAAACACGACGCTCTCATTGTGCTCCGGCGTGGGGATAACTTGCCCCGGAGTAGGAAGCCCGTGCTGGATATCGGCGGTCAGGTATCCGACCTCCCTAAGCTTCGCAATGTCCTCCTATTAAATTGAGGAGGCCACCCACCGGCCTGTTGCGTCGGATCCGAACATGTCGGAGGATCTGGGGTGCTGGAGCTTGGGTTTTGAGTGCTAGAGCTCGAGGGGCAAGGAGGAGCAGGGGAGGTGATAAAAGGCGTAGGCCTTGACCCCTTTATAAACGGGATGAATACCAAGAGTCCTCAGCGTGACCGCTTGAGACTTATCTGAAAATACACGGAATCATACCAACGGTTGCCGTGGGGTCACATATGCCCATATTGATAAAGGAGCCCGTATTAAGGGGGACACGATCTCTGCTTTGGCAGGACGTGCCAATAAAACCGCCTCGTGACGCGAGGAGACGCCGATTCATGTTGGACCGGGCCACGATGCAAGGGCACGACATGCAAAAATTGCCAGCAGGATGGATTTATACTAGGGTATGTGAAGAACATCTTGCAGAGGCGGACACGGTCTACGTGTTCAATAATCATCTTGGAGTATTCAGATGAGGAACCCGCCTTGCAATGCCGAAGACAAGACTGCGCGTCGGACTCATCATCATTGAAGCCTGGTTTAGGGGTTACTGAGGGAGTCCTGGATAAGGGGGTATCCGGACAGCCGAACTATATACATCGTCCGGACTATAAAAGCGTCAAGATACAAGACTCAAGACTTCGGCTCGTATCCGGATGGGACTCTCCTTTGCGTGGAAGACAAGCTTGGCGATCCGGATATTATGTTTCCTTCCTTGTAACCGAATCCATGTAAACCCTAGCTCTCCGGTGCCTATATAAACCAGAGAGGATGGTCCTTAGAAGGCCGATCACATTTACAATCATACCATCATAGGCTAGCTCTTAGGGTTTAGCCTCTACGATCTTGTGGTAGATCTACTCTTGTATTCCACATATCTTCAATATTAATCAAGCAGGAAGTAGGGTTTTACCTCCATCGAGAGGGCCCGAACCTGGGTAAACATTGTGTCCCTTGCTTCATGTTACCATCAGCCTAAGACGCACAGACCGGGACCCCCTACCCGAGATCTGCCAGTTTTGACACCGACATTGGGCTTTAGGGGAGAAGAGAGAGGCAGGCCACGCGCCCACCCAATGACTAGTCCGAATTGGACTAGGGGAAGGGGCGGCGCCCCTCCTTCCTTCTCTTCCCTCTTCCCCTTCCTTGTCTCCTTCTCCTACTACATGGAAGGGGAGGAATCCTACTCCCTGTGGGAGTAGGACTCCTCCAGGGCGCACCATAGGGGCTGGCTCTCTCCCCCTCCTCCACTCCTTTATATACGGGGGCAGGGGGCACCTCTAGACAGAACAACAATTGATCCTTGAGATCTATTAGCCGTATGCAGTGCCCCCCTCCACCATATTCCACCTCGATAATATTTTAGCGGTGCTTAGGCGAAGCCCTGCGTCGGTAGAACATCATCATCGTCACCACGCCGTCGTGCTGACGGAACTCTCCCTCAAAGCTCGGCTGGATCGGAGTTCGAGGGACGTCATCAAGTTGAACGTGTGCAGAACTCGGAGGTGCCGTGCATTCGGTACTTGGATCGGTCCGATCATGAAAACGTACGACTACATCAACCGCGTTGTCCTAACGCTTCCGCTTTCGGTCTACGAGGGTGCGTGGACACACTCTCCCTGCTCGTTGCTCTGCATCACCATGATCTTGCGTGTGCGTAGGAATTTTTTTGAAATTACTACGTTCCCCAACAGTGGCATCCGAGCCTAGGTTTTATGCGTAGATGTTATATGCACGAGTAGAACACAAGTGAGTTGTGGGCGATACAAGTCATACTGCTTACCAGCATGTCATACTTTGGTTCGGCGATATTGTTGGATGAAGCGGCCCGGACCGACATTCCGCGTACGCTTACGCGAGACTGGTTCTACCGACGTGCTTTGCACATAGGTGGCTGGCGGGTGTCAGTTTCTCCAACTTTAGTTGAACCGAGTGTGGCTACGCCCGGTCCTTGAGAAGGTTAAAATAGCACTAACTTGACCAACTATCCTTGTGGTTTTGATGCGTAGGTAAGAACGGTTCTTGCTCAGCCCGTAGTAGCCATGTAAAACTTGCAACAACAAAGTAGAGGATGTCTAACTTGTTTTTGCAGGGCATGTTGTGATGTGGTATGGTCAACACGTGATGAGATATAAGTTGTTGTATGAGATGATCATGTTTTGTTGAAGTTATCGGCAACTGGCAGAAACCCTATGGTTGTCTCTTTTGTTGCATAAGATGCAAGTGCCAAATAATTGCTTTACTTTATCGCTATGCGATAGCAATAGTTGCAAGAGCAATAGTTGGCGAGACGACCATGTGACGACACATTGATATAGATCAAGATGATGAAGATCATGGTGTCGTGCCGGCGACGATAGAGATCATGATAGTACTTTGGAGATGGAGATCAAAGGCGCAAGATGATCATGGCCATATCATGTCAGATATTTTGATTGCATATGATGTTTATCTTTTATACATCTTATTTTGCTTAGTTCGACGGTAGCTTTATAAGATGATATCTCACTAAATTTCAAGGTATAAGTGTTCTCCCTGAGTATGCACCGTTGCGAAAGTTCTTCGTGCTGAGACACCACGTGATGATCGGGTGTGATAGGCTCTACGTTCAAATGCAATGGGTGCAAAATAGTTGCACACGCGGAATACTCAGGTTAAACTTGATGAGCCTAGCATATACAGATATGGCCTCGGAACACAGAGAGCGAAAGGTCGAGCATGAATCATATAGTAGATATGATCAACATAGTGATGTTCACCATTGAAAACTACCCCATCTCACGTGATGATCGGACATGGTTTAGTTGATTTGGATCACGTGATCACTTAGATGATTAGAGGGATGTCTATCTAAGTGGGAGTTCTTAAGTAATATGATTAATTGAACTTTAATTTATCATGAACTTAGTCCTGGTAGTATTTTTGCAAATTATGTTGTAGATCAATAGCTCGCGTTGTTGCTTCCCTATGTTTTATATGTGTTCCTAGAGAAAACTAAGTTGAAAGATGTTATTAGCAATGATGCGGACTTGGTCCATGATCTGAGGTTTATCCTCATTGCTGCACAGAAGAATTATGTCCTTTATGCACCGCTAGGTGACAGACCTATTGCAGGAGCAGATGCAGACGTTATGAACGTTTGGCTAGCTCAATATGATGACTACTTGATAGTTTTGTGCACAATGCTTTATGGCTTATAACCGGGACTACAAAAACTTTTTTGAAACATCATGGAACATATAAAATGTTTCAAGAGATGAAATTGGTATTTCTGACTCATGCCCGTGTCAACAGGTATGAGACCTTTGACAAATACTTCGCCTAAAAGATGGAGGAGAATTGCTCAACTAGTGAGCAAGTACATAGATTGTATGGGTACTACAATCGCTTGAATCAAGTGGGAGTTAATCTTCCAGACAATATAGTGATTGGCAGAGTTCTCTAGTCACCATCACCAAGTTACTGTAACTTCGTGATGAACTATAATGCAAGGGATGACGAAAACGATTCCCGAGCTCTTCGTGATGCTGAAATCGACGAAGGTAGAAATCAAGAAAGAGCATCAAGTGTTGATGATTGACAAGATCACTAGTGTCAAGAAAAGGGCAAAGGGAAAGAAAGGGAACTTCAAGTAGAATGACAAGCAAGTTGTCACTCCCGTGAAGAAGCCCAAAGCTGGACCAAAGCCTGAAACTAAGTGCTTACACTACAAAGGAAATGGTCACTGGAAGCGGAAATGCCCTGAATATTTGGTGGATAAGAAGGATGGCAAAGTGAACAAGGGTATATTTGATATACATGTTATTGATGTGTACCTTACTAGTGTTTATAGTAGCCCCTGAGTATTTGATACTTGTTTGGTTGCTAAAAGTTAGTAACTCGAAACAGGAGTTACAGAATAAACAGAGACTAGTTGAGGGTGAAGTGATGATGTGTGTTGGAAGTGGTTCCAAGATTGATATGATCATCACTGCACACTCCCTATACTTTCGGGATTAGTGTTAAACCTAAATAAATGTTATTTGGCGTTTGCGTTGAGCATGAATATGATTTGATCATTTTTATTGCAATACGGTTATTCATTTAAAGTCAGAGAATAATTGTTGTTCTGTTTACATGAATAAAACCTTCAATGGTCATACACCCAATGAAAATAGTTTGTTGGATCTCGATCGTAGTGATACACATATTCATAATATCGACGCCAAAAGATGCAAAGTTGATAATGATAGTGCAACATATTTGTGGCACTGCCGTTTGGGTCATATCGGTGTAAAGTGCATGAAGAAACTCCATAAAATGGATTTTTGGAATCACTTGATTATGAATCATTTGATGCTTGCGAACCGTGCGTTATGGGCAAGATGACTAAAACTACGTTCTCCAAAACAATGGAACAAGCTAGTGACTTATTGGAAATAATACATACCGATGTATACGGTCCAATGAGTGTTGATGCTCGTGGCGAGTATCGTTATTTTCTGACCTTCACAAGACGATTTGAGCAGATATGAGTATATCTACTTAATGAAACACAAGTCTGAAACATTTGAAAAGTTCAAAGAATTTCAGAGTGAAGTGGAGAATCATCGTAACAAGAAAATAAAGTTTCTACAATCTGATCGTAGAGAAGAATATTTTAGTTACGAGTTTGGCCTTCATATAAAAACAATGTGGAATAGTTTCACAGTTCACACCACCTGGAACACTATAGCGTTATGGTGTGTCCGAACATCGTAACCGCACTTTATTGGATATTGTGCGATCTATTTACCACTATCATTTTGGGGTTATGCATTAGAGACAGTTGCATTCACTTTAAAAAGGGCGCCATCAAAATCCGTTAAGACGACGCCTTATGAACTGTGGTTTGGCAAGAAACCAAAGTTGTCGTTTCTTAAAGTTTGGGGCTGTGATGCTTATGTGAAAAGCTTACAACATGATAAGCTCAAACCCAAATTGGAGAAGTGCGTCTTCAGACAATACCCAAAGGAAATTGTTGGGTACACCTTCTATCACAGATCCGAAGGCAAGATATTCGTTGCTAAGATGGATCCTTTCTAGAGAAGGAGTTTCTCTTGAAAGAAGTGAGTGGGAGGAAAGTAGAACTTGATGAGGTAATTGTACCTGCTCCCTTATTGGAAAGTAGTTCATCATAGAAATCAGTTCCTGTGATTCCTACACCAATTAGTGAGGAAGCTAATGATGATGATCATGAAACTTCAAATCAAGTTACTACAGAACCTTGTAGGTTTTCCAGAGTACGGTCTGCACCAGTGTGGTACGGTAATCCTATTCTGGAAGTCATGTTACTAGACCATGATAAACCTACGAACTATGAGGAAGCGATGATGAGCCCAGATTCCGCAAAATGGCTGGAGGCCATGAAATCTGAGATAGGATCCATGTATGAGAACAAAGTGTGGACTTTGGTGGACTTGCCCGATGATCGGCAAGCCATAGAAAATAAATGGATCTTCAAGAGGAAGACAGACGCTGATAGTAGTGTTACTATCTACAAAGCTCGACTTGTTGCGAAAGGTTTTTCGACAAGTTCAAAGTGTTGAATATGATGAGATTTTCTCACTCGTATCGATGCTTAAGTCTGTCCGAATCATGTTAGCAATTGCCACATTTTATGAAATTTTGCAAATGGATGAAAAAACTACATTCCTTAATGGATTTCTTAAAGAAGAGTTGTATATGATGCAACAAGAATGTTTTGTTAATCGTAAAGATGCTAAACAAAATGTGCAAGCTCCAACGATCCATCAATGGAATATTGCAAGCATCTCGGAGTTGGAATATATGCTTTGATGAGTTGATCAAAGCATATGGTTTTATACAGACTTTTGGAAAAGCCTGTATTTACAATAAAGTGAGTGGGAGCACTACAGCCTTTCTGATAAGTATATGTGAGTGACATATTGTTGATCAGAAATGATGTAGAATTTTTCTAGAAAGCATAAAGAAGTGTTTGAAAGGAGTTCTTTAAAAGAAAGACCTCAGTAAAGCTACTTACATATTGAGCATCAAGATCTATTGAGATAGATCAAGACGCTTGATAAGATTTTTAATGAGTACATACCTTGACAAGATTTTGAAGTAGTTCAAAATGGAACAGTCAAAGAAAGAGTTCTTGCCTATGTTGCAAAGGTATGAAATTGAGTAAGACTCAAATCCCGACCACGACAGAAAATAGAAAGAGAATGAAAGTCATTCCCTATGCATCAGCCATAGGTTCTATAAAAGTATGCCATGCTATGGACCAGACCTATTGTATACTCTGCCCTGGTTTGGCAAGGGAGTACAATAGTGATCTAAGAGTAGATCACTGGACAGCGGTCAAGAATATCCTTAGTGAGCACTAAGGAAATATTTCTCGATTATGGAGATGATAAAAGAGCCCGTCATAAAGAGTTACATCGGTGCGAGCTTTTACACCGATCCAGATGACTCTAAGTCTCTATCTGGATACATATTCAAAGTGGGAGCAATTAGCTAGAGTAGCTCCGTGCAGAGCATTGTAGACATAGAATATTTGCAAAATACATACGGCTTTGTATGTGACAGACCCGTTGACTAAACTTCTCTCACGAGCAAAACATGATCATACCTTAGTACTCTTTGTGTGTTAATCACATATCAATGTGAACTAGATTATTGACTCTAGTAAACCCTTTGGGCGCTGGTCACATGACGATGTGAACTATGGGTGTTAATCACATGCAGATGTGAATATTAGTGTTAAATCACATGGTGATGTGAACTAGATTATTGACTCTAGTGTAAGTGGGAGACTGAAGGAAATATGCTCTAGAGGCAATAATAAAGTTATTATTTATTTCCTTATTTCATGATAAATGTTTATTATTCATGCTAGAATTGTATTAACAGGAAACATAATACATGTGTGAATACATAGGCAAATATAGTGTCACTAGTATGCCTCTACTTGACTAGCTCGTTAATCAAACAAGGTTAAGTTTCCTAACCATAGACATGAGTTGTCATTTGATTAACGGGATCACATCATTAGGAGAATGATGTGATTGACTTGACTCATTCCGTTAGCTTAGCACTTGATCGTTTAGTATGTTGCTATTGCTTTCTTCATGACTTATACATGTTCCTATGACTATGAGATTATGCAACTCCCGTTTACCGGAGGAACACTTTGTGTGCTACCAAACGTCACAACGTAACTGGGTGATTATAAATAAGCTCTACAGGTGTCTCTGAAGGTACTTGTTGAGTTGGCGTATTTCGAGATTAGGATTTGTCGCTCCGATTGTCGGAGAGGTATCTCTGGGCCCTCTCGGTAAAGCACATCACTATAAGCCTTGCAAGCAATGTAGCTAATGAGTTAGTTACGGAATGATGCATTACATAACGAGTAAAGAGACTTGCCGGTAACGAGATTGAACTAGGTATTGGGATACCGACGATCGAATCTCGGGCAAGTAACATACCGATGACAAAGGGAACAACGCATGTTGTTATGCAGTTTGACCGATAAAGATCTTCGTAGAATATGTGGGAGCCAATATAAGCATGCAGGTTCTGCTATTGGTTATTGACCGGAAACGTCTTTCGGTCATGTCTACATAGTTCTCGAACCCGTAGGGTCCGCACGCTTAAGGTTTCGATGACAGTTTTATTATGAGTTTATGAGTTTTGATGTACCGAAGGAGTTTGGAGTTCCGTATGAGATCGGGGACATGACGAGGAGTCTCGAAATGGTTGAGACGTAAAGATCGATGTATTGGATGACTATATTCGGACATCAGAAAGGTTCCGAGTGGTTCGGGTATTTTTTGGAGTACATGGGAGTTACGGGAATACGGGGGAAGAAGTATATGGGCCTTATTGGGCTTTAGGGGAGAGAGAGAGGCAGGCCGCGCGCCCCCCCGATGACTAGTCCGAATTGGACTAGGGGGAGGGGCGGTGCCCCCTCCTTCCTTCTCTTCCCTCTTCCCCTTCCTTGTCTCCTACTCCTAGTACATGGAAGGGGAGGAATCCTACTGCCGGTGGGAGTAGGACTCCTCCAGGGCGCGCCATAGGGGCCGGCCCTCTCCCCCTCCTCCACTCCTTTATATACGGGGGCAGGGGGGCACCTCTAGACAGAACAACAATTGATCCTTGAGATCTATTAGCCGTGTGCGGTGCCCCCCTCCACCATATTCCACCTCGATAATATCGTAGTGGTGCTTAGGCGAAGCCCTGTGTCGGTAGAACATCATCATCGTCACCACACCATCGTCGGAAGTCTCCCTCAAAGCTCGGCTGGATCGGAGTTCGAGGGACATCATCGAGCTGAACGTGTGTAGAACTCGGAAGTGTCGTGTGTTCGGTACTTGGATCGGTCCGATCGTGAAGATGTACGACTACATCAACCGCGTTGTTCTAACGCTTCGCTTTCGGTCTACGAGGGTACGTGGACACACTCTCCCTGCTTGTTGCTATGCATCACCATGATCTTGCGTGTGCGTAGGAATTTTTTTGAAATTACTACGTTCCCCAACACACCTATGTCCGGCCATCAGATGCTGACGACTTGAGTCATATAATCCAGCAGCCAGGCGAATCAGCCTGCATGCTTTGGAATCGGTTCTTAACTAAAAGGAACCATATCGTAGATTGTCCGTACATCGAAGCCTTAGTGGCCTTTAAGCATAGCATCCGCGACGAATGGCTCGCCCGACACCTTGGGTAGGAAAAGTCGAAGACCATGGCAGCCTTAGCGGCACTCATAACCCACTTTTGTGCGGGCGAAGACAGCTGGTTAGCTCGTAGAAGCAACAGCTCAGGCGACCCCGGCACCTCTGAGGTGCGGGACGGCAATGGTAAACCTCGCTGCAATAAAAAACAAACGTCAGAATAACAACAACAACGACGCAGACGATATGGCAGTCAATGCCGGATTTAGCGGTCCTAAGTCCGGTGAGCGGAAGAAACCTTTTAAAGGCAACAAGGATGGGCCATCCAGCTTAGACAAAATCCTCAAGAGGCCCTGCCAGATTCACGGCACACTCGGTAAGCCTGCAAATCATACCAACATGACTGTTGGGTTTTCAAACAGATCAGTAAGTTAAATACCGAACATAAGGGAAAAGGGACCCCAAGCGAAGATGATGATGAGCCCCCTTGATGTAGGGCGGAACCCTAGGGGCCGATCTTTCATGTTTGGAGAGGATCCCTACGAGGAGCACGAAGAACACGAGGAGGGGAACGAGAGAAAAACACACAAGAGCACTCAACCAACAAGAACAAAGTCACACATGCGCTAGATCATCGAAACACAAAAGGATACAAGATCCAAATCCAACAAGGGACGATACAAAGGGTAACCGGTTCTTCTCCATGAGGAGGTCTTGATGATGGTCTTCTCCGGATGGAGGTCTTGAATCTAGGTGGATCTTCTCCGAAGAGGCCGCGGTCTCTCACGAGGAGGAGATCCGTATGGATGAGCAAATCTCTATCTCAAATGAGCTAAACCAATGCTAACCCTAACTAGAATGAGGTGGGGGAGTATATATAGTCTAAGGGGCGAAGGGGTACATGGGCCTCGTCCCAGATGTGCTGCACGCACACAGGGGTGCCGGATGTCCGGGCCTTCCCGAGACACTGGATGTCCGGGCTAGTGGGCCGGATGTCCGGGCTGGTGGAGTCGGTCTTAGTGCTCTTTGGATAGCCTACGCCGGAATTCGGGGCAGGTGCCGGATGTCCTGCCCCGCGGGGCGCTGGATGTCCGGGGATCGGCCGGATGTCCGGCCACTGTAGAGTCGCCTGGCGTCTGTCTCTCTCTGGTCTTCTTCTGGTTGGTGGCGCCGGATGTTCGGGCTCCTACCGGATGTCCGGCCGCTGTAGCTCCGCAGCGACTCCACTTGAGGCACTTCTTGATCCGCTTCCGTGTGGACTTGTCCTATGCTTCGAGCATCTCCATGGTTGTCTCCTCGGTTCCTGAGCATACATAGTGTCTTTGCATTAGGTAGCAACCATGTCTCGTACAAGTGTAAAGGGGAAGCATTTAGGAACGGGTTCACCTTGTGTCTAATGGCGTATGTTAGAGGTCTCGTCATATGTCCTCTTGGGGCTCGGAGAGTACTCGGAGTGTACATGGGGATGAGCGTGGGATGCTCCGCATCATATCCCCCCCCCTTGGGAAAGATCCGACCTCGGATTGAAAACCTCATCACCATGGAAATGGTTGTCGTGGATGAACTTGTGGTTCGATGGAGTTGAAGAAATGGCACAATCCAAGTACTCCAAGGTGTCGCCGGAGTGGTATACATGCAAGAAGAGAAAACACAAACGACACTCGAAAATATAATGGTTAGCGCACACAAAGTGTCCATCATGTAAGAATGAGTCCGTGTGGCAAGATTGTGCGTGGCAAGACACATGATGCTTAGACAAATGATATAAAATGATATGCAAAGTATTCATGGGTGCATGGTGCACAAAGCTATACATGCTACCATTGTGCAAAATGATGTCATAATGGGATGGTTTATCAATAGCATGAACATGGTAATTGGTGCTCAATGTGATTATGTTGTCATGCAATTGATGATGGGCAATATGATCATGATGTATGAATATGCCATCAAGGAAGATCACAACAAATTTTCTAAGGAAGTGAACAAGCTCATATATCATGGGTGACATGGGAATACAAGATGCAACAACGCAATCATAATGTGAGTCAATCCATGCATAGGGTGCAAACTTGTGGTGAGTATGATATGTCCATCGAGCATGACATGAGGAAGCACAATCAACAAATATGGAGGTGGTGGTGTACCAATGCTCGATGTCGTGGCATGAGTGGAGATCCGAAGGTGCATCCAATAAGTGTGAGCGTTCCTCAATGTGAAGGTCCATAGAGCCAATCGTCAATGTCAGTCCTCCCTCCAATAGATGTATCATGTAGACAAGAAGAAGGAGACAACAATGAAATAATGACTCATCCAATATGTGTAATTGAGGATGGCTCAAAGGGAAGGAGTTCACCTTTATGAGAATGTCGAAAATGTTGGTATCGCACATCGTGTATGCCTTCACATGACCAAGTTGTCTCATCATGGTACCGCCTTGTGAATCCTTCAAAACGAAAGAACATGGCAAACACTCGGAAAAACAAATGAGGTTAGTGCAAATGCAACCCCTATCATTCGTGAGGTAAGATACCCAACAAGTGTATGCATCATGCTCATCATAAGAAAGGACAAGGGAGCATTCCATAGTATGGAGGCATATGATGCGAGAACAGCCAAATACAATAGGCTCAATCAAACAAGCATGCATCACAAGTAAAGTGTCCAAGTCTCCAAGAGCACTAAGCATAGTATGGTTGCACTCAATATAAGTGGATATGAGAGAGGCAACTAATGGACACAAGCGACAATGATCAAGATATATCATGTGAGAGGCATGAGCATATATGTCATCAACCCAAGAAAGCGAGTAAGAGTGGAACATGGGTGATGCAACATAGCAAGCAATCATAGTGGTTAAGGCAAGCAAGCTAGTAGTGCAAAGATGCAACATACTAGAAGGAATAATGGCAAGCATGTCATGTGTGCAAATAGTGGGCATGAATAATTCACATGTCATAGCACAAGCATGAAAGCAAGATATGAATAGAATAGCATGAATGTATTGGTGAGAAGCCATGTGTAAATAGCAATGGGACATCATGACTCTCCCAACACAACAATCATCAATAGCATGGGGCACAAAGAAATCATGGCAATAGCTATAAGTATCTCCACCAAGCATGCAAATACACATAGAAGTAGCATAATGGTGAATCATGGGTAGATGCAACAAGGGTCACAATTGCATGGCAAAGGCATAGGAGCAAAAATAACATGCAAAGTGAACATGCTAAGATGAGCATAAGGTGACAAGTGATATATAGCCCATAGCCGTGTGAGAGCCGAGTAGAAGAGATGCATGTAGTCCTTGCGCAAAGGGAACGGTGGTAAGGATAGTCCACGTGATCTCAAACCGTCATTGCTCTCAAGAGCTCGTTTCGTCAACTCTTGGGATTGAGAGGTTGACGAGTATACATGAGTACCTACACAAAACAAAGGCAAATGGAAAATTGTGTGTGCGTGGTATATGTACACATCATCCATCATGATGCGCATGTGCATGTGTAGGTTAGCACAAAATATCAAATGCTCAAATAAATGAGATGCATGATATAGAAACATGTCATCCATCATGAGAGGTTTGTTATTATGTATGACATAATGGAGACTCCAAGGATGTAATGCATCATGAGAAATATCTAGAGCATTGTTATTCATGGAATGCATATGGTGTACACTATCATGGGAATCATGCAAAGTATGGAATGCATCAAAATCTCCTAATATGTATGAGGAAATGATAACCCACAAGTATAGGGGATCACAACAGTTTTCGAGGGTAGAGTATTCAACCCAAATTTATTGATTCGACACAAGGGGAGCCAAAGAATATTCTCAAGTATTAGCAGTTGAGTTGTCAATTCAACCACACCTGGATAACTTAGTATCTGCAGCAAAGTATTTAGTAGCAAAGTGGTATGATAGTAATGGTAACAGTGGCAAAAGTAATTATAGCAGTTTTGTAGTAATTGTAACAGTAGCAACAGAAAAGTAAATAAGAAAAGCACAGTATGTGAAAAGCTCGTAGACATTGGATATGTGATGGATAATTATGTCGGATGCAATTCATCATGTAATAGTTATAACATAGGGTGACACAGAACTAGCTCCAGTTCATCAATGTAATGTAGGCATGTATTCTGAATATAGTCATACGTGCTTATGGAAAAGAACTTGCATGACATGTTTGTCCTAACCTCCCGTGGCAGCGGGGTCCTAATGGAAACTAAGGAATATTAAGGCCTCCTTTTAATAGAGTACCAAACCGAAGCATTAACACATAGTGAATACATGAATTCCTCAAACTATGGTCATCATCGAGAAGTATCCTGATTATTGTCACTTCGGGGTTGTCGGATCATAACACATAATAGGTGACAATAGACTTGCAAGATAGGATCAAGAACTCACATATATTCATGAAAACATAATAGGTTCAGATCTGAAATCATGGCACTCGGGCCCTAGTGACAAGCATTAAGCATAGCAAAGTCATAACAACATCAATCTCAGAACATAGTGGATACTAGGGATCAAACCCTAACAAAACTAACTTGATTACATGGTAAATCTCATCCAACCCATCATCGTCCAGCAAGCCTACGATGGAATTACTCACGCATGGCGGTGAGCATCATGAAATTGGTGATGGACGATGGTTGATGATGACGACGGTGATGAATCACCCTCTCCGGAGCCCCGAACGGACTCCAGATAGGCCCTCCCGAGAGGTTTTAGGGATTGGCAGCGGCTCCGTATTGTAAAACACGATGAAACTTTCTCTCTGATTTTTTCTCCGTGAAACGGAATATATGGAGTTGGAGTTGAGGTCGGTGGATCGTCAGGGGTCCCACGAGACAAGGGGCCACACCCAGGGGGAGGGGGCACACCCAGGGGAGGGGGGCGCCCCCACCCTCGTGGACAGGGTGTGAGCCCCCTGACCTTGATTCTTTCGCCAATAATTTTTATATTTTCCAAAAGTTATCTCCGTGGATTTGCATGTCATTCCAAGAAATTTTGTTTCTGCACAAAAATAACACCATGGCAGTTCTGCTGAAAACAGCGTCAGTCCGGGTTAGTTCCATTCAAATCATGCAAATTAGAGTCCAAAACAAGGGCAAAAGTGTTTGGAAAAGTAGATACGTTGGAGACGTATCAACTCCCCCAAGCTTAAACCTTTGTTTGTCCTCAAGCAGTTCAGTTGATAAACTGAAAGTGATAAAGAAAAACTTTTACAAACTCTATTTCTCTTGTTGTTGTAAATATGTAAAGCCAGCATTCAAGTTTTTAGCAAAGATTATGAACTAACCATATTCACAATAACACTTAGGTCTCATGCTTACTCATATCAATGGCATAATCAGCTAGTGAGCAATAATAATAAAACTCGAATGACAACACTTTCTCAAAACAATCATAATATGATATAACAAGATGGTATCTCGCTAGCCCTTTCTGAAACCGCAAAACATAAATGCAGAGCACCTTTAAAGATCAAGGACTGACTAAACATTGTAATTCATGGTAAAAGAGATCCAATCAAGTCATACCCGATATAAACTAATAGTAATGCATGCAAATGACAGTGTGCTCTCCAGCGGGTGCTTTTTAATAAGAGGGTGATGACTCAACATAAAAGTAAATAGATAGGCCCTTCGCAGAGGGAAGCAGGGATTTGTAGAGGTGCCAAAGCTCGATTTTAAAATAGAGAGGAATAACATTTTGAGCGATATACTTTCACTGTCAACGTGACATCTATGAGATCTCGATATCTTCCATGCTACATACATTATAGGCGGTTCCCAAACAGAATGGTAAAGTTTATACTCCCCCACCACCAACAAGCATCAATCTATGGCTTGCTCAAAACAATGAGTGCCTCCAACTAACAACAATCTTGGGGGAGTTTTGTTTAATTATTTTGATTTGCTTTGATCTTTTTGATCATGGGACTGGGCATCCCGGTTACCAGTCATTTTCTCGTGAATGAGGAGCGGAGTCCACTCCCCTTGAGAATAACCCACCTAGCATGGAAGATACAGACAGCCGTAGTTGATACATGAGCTGCTCGAGTATACAAAATAGAATTTCATTTGAAGGTTTGGAGTTTGGCACATACAGATTTACTTGGAACGGCTGGTAAATACCGCATATAGGAAGGTATGGTGGACTCATATGGAATAACTTTGGGGTTCATGGAGTTTGGATGCACAAGTAGTATTCCTGCTTAGTACAAATGAAGGATAGCAAAAGATTGGGAAGCGACCAACTGAGAGAGCGACAACAGTCATGAACATGCATTAAAATTAATCAACACCGAGTGCAAGCATGAGTAGGATATAATCAACCATGAACATAAATATCGTGAAGGCTATGTTGATTTTTGTTTCAACTACATGCGTGAACATGTGCCAAGTCGAGTCACTTAATTCATTCAAAGGAGGATGCCACCCTATCATACCACATCACAACCATTTTAATAGCATGTTGGCACGCAAGGTAAACCATTATAAGCTCCCAGCTAATTAAGCATGGCATAAGCAACTATAATCTCTAACTGTCATTGCAAACATGTTTATTCATAATAGGCTGAATCAGGAACGATGAACTCATCATATTTATAAAAACAAGAGAGGTCGAGTTCATACCAGCTTCTCTCATCCCAATCATTTCATCATATATCATCATTATTGCCTTTCACTTGCATGACCAAACGATGTGTATAATAATAAGAGTGCTTGTGCATTGGACTAAGCTGGAATCTGCAAGCATTCAACTCAAGAGAGAAGACAAGGTAATATGGGCTCTTGGTTAAATCAACAATCATGCATATAAGATCCACTAAACATTTTCATTATAGTCTTCTACTCTTGACCCCAAAGGAAAGAAAAGAAATAAAACTATTTACACGGGAAAGCTCCCAACAAGCAAAAGAAGAACGAGAAATCTTTTTGAGTTTTCTTTTAATTATTTCTACTACAGGCATGGAAATTAAACTAACTATTTTTTGGGTTTTCTTTCTTTAAGGTTTATCAAACACACAAGAAGAAAACTTGAAAAAGGAATTAAACTAGCATATGGATAGTACAATGAAAGAGTATGAGCACCGACACTAGAATGAGTGTGTGAACATGAATGTAAAGTCGGTGAGGAATACGTACTCCCCCAAGCTTAGGCTTTTGGCCTAAGTTGGTCTATGGCCAGGGGTAGCCTGACTGATATCCGTAGTCGTAACTGGGGTCGTACTGAGATGCAGCAGCCATTGCCTCCTCAGCTGCAGCCTGGGGGCGGGCTGCCTCCGCTCTTCTCTCGTACTCGTTTGCCTCCTCCCTGGTGACAACATATCTTTGTTTTGCCTGATAATCAAAAAGGGTAGGAGCAGGGAGAGTAATATGGACAGCACGACGTCTGTCAAAGATTAGTCGATATTGGAGGAATTGTTCATTCCTCTCAAGAAAATGATGACTAACCATGGCATTATGATCTAAATAAGCAGGAAGCAACTCCGTATCATTTTCATGTATAGGTATATCAAGATAATTAGCCACACGGGTTGCATAAATTCCTCCAAAAAAGTCTCCAACTAAACCATTATGATGCAACCTACGTGCAACAATTGCCCCCAAGTTGTATTGTTTATCACCTAATATAGCACTCTTGAGAACACAAAGATCAGGAACACACATGTGACATGCTTCATCTTTACCATTAATGCATCTACCAATGAAGAGAGCAACATAATGTATAGCAGGAAAATGAATGCTCCCTATGGTAGCTTGTGCTATTTCCCTAGATTCTCCCACTGTGGTATTAGCAAGAAAGTCTTTATATTCAGATTTACTAGGTTCATTAACACTTCCCCACTGCGGGAGTTTGCAAGCGGTAGTAAAATCTTCTAGGTCCATGGTATGATTTATCATAAATATCAAATAGGACACTTTGAGAATTGCGCGAGGATGTAAATTTAAACCTTCTCACAAATGAATCAGTTAAATATCGGTATTGCGGCCACTTATCTTGCATGAATTCCTCAAGGTCAGCATTACACACATACTCATCGAATTCATCCTTGATACCCGTTGCTACCATAAACGACTCTGACGGCCATTCACAAGGCCGTACGTCAGATTCCCTAGGTGGTTTGTCATCCAGCTCACGTATCGCGAGCCTAGGTCCTTTCTTTCTTGAAGAACCACCTTGATACATTTTTCCTAAACATATTTATTTTTCTGAAATTTTTAGTGACTCAAAATAAAAGTGAATCAAAATAAACAAGATTGATAGCAACTACTCCCACAAGTGCCTAGAGCCTATATCATGCATTAGAATTACTTGGGCCCTCATAAATTTAACATGCAAGCTCAAGAACAGGGTCACCAAGGCAGCAAGAATTTGCAATGAATAAAGCACTAGAACAAAAACTAATTGGATCATTGGAGGAGTCACATACCAAGCAACAATCTCCCAAAGCAGTTTTCTGAATGGAGCTTTGAGCAAGGAGATCAAAAATCGTAGCAAAACGAGCTGGAACTCGTGCTTGAGCTGGATGGGGATTTTTTGGGAGGAAGATGGAGTGTATGGGTGCAGGAATAAGTGGAGGGGGGACACCATGGGCCCACGAGGCAGGGGGCATGCCCTGGACCCTCGTGGCCAGGTGCTTGCTACCCCTACTGTGTTCTGAGTGCCAAATATTCTCAAATATTCCAGAAAAAATCATATTAAATTGGCATGGCATTTGGAGAACTATTATTTTCGAGATATTTTTTTATTGCATATATAATTCAGAAAACAGACAGATAATACTATTTTTACTTTATTTATTCTAAATAATAGTAAGTAAAGAGAGGTTACAGAAGGTTGTGCCTTCTAGTTTCATCCATCTCATGATCATCAAAAGGAATCCACTAACAAGGTTGATCAAGTCTTGTTAACAAACTCATTCCGAATCACATGAAACCGGAGAAATTTCGAAGTGGCACTATGTTACCTCAACGGGGATATGAACATCCCCAATAACAAGAATATCATACTTTTTCTTTGTAGTAGGAAGTGGAAATTCAAAACCTCCAATAATTATTCATGGAGTTTACCCAATAGAATTTATGCTGTGAACTTGAGGTTGTTTCCTCGGAAAGTGTACCGTGTGCTCATTTCCATTAACATGAAAGGTGACATTGCCTTTGTTGCAATCAATGACAACACCTGCATTATTTAAAAAGGGTCTACCAAGGATAATCGACATACTGTCGTCCTCAGGAATATCAAGAATGACAAAGTCTGTTAAAATAGTAACATTCGCAACAACAACAGGCACGTCCTCACAAATGCCGACAGGTATAGCAGTTGATTTATCATCCATTTTCAAAGATATCTCAGTAGGTGTCAACTTACTTAATTCAAGTCTACGGTATAACCATATAATGAAAGAGGCATAACACTAACACCGGCTCCTAAATCACATAAGGCAGTTTTAATATAATTTCTTTTGATGGAGCATGGTATAGTGGGTACTCCGGGGTCACCAAGTTTCTTAGGTATTCGACCCTTAAAGGTATAGTTAGCAAGCATGGTGGAGATTTCAGCTTCAGGTATTTTCATTTTATTAGTAATTATATCTTTCATGTATTTAGCATAAGGGTTTGTTTTAAGTACATTAGTTAAGCGCATACGTAAGAAAATAGGTCTAATCATTTCAGCAAAGAGCTCAAAGTCCTCATCATCCTTTTTCTTGGATGGTTTAGGAGGAAAATGCATGGGTTTCTGAACCCATAGTTCTCTTTCCCTACCATGCTTCCTAGCAAAAAAGTCTCTCTTATCATAACGTTGATTTCTTGATTGTGGGTTATCAAGATCAACAGCAGGTTCAATTTCTATATCATTGTCATTACTAGGTTGAGCATCTATATGAACATCATTATTAGCATTACCATTGGGTTCATGTTCATCTCCGGATTGTGTTTCAGCATCAGAGATAGAAATATCATTAGGATTCACAGGTGTTTCTACATTAGGTTCACTAGAAGCATGCAAAGTCCTATCATCTTTCTTTTTCTTCTTTTTAGAAGAACTAGGAGCATCTAAATTATTTTTCTGAGAATCTTGCTCAATTCTCTTAGGGTGTCCTTCAGGATACAAAGGTTCGTGAGTCATTTTACTAGTTATAGTAGCCACTCTAACAGAAAAATCATGTTTATTATTTAATTCATCTAGCAATTCATTCTGAGCCTTAAGTACTTGCTCAGCTTGAGTGGTGACCATAGAAACATGTTTACTAGTGAGTTTAAGTTCACCCTTAACTCTAGACGTATAATCACTCAAGCGCCCAATCATATAAGCATTATTTTTCAATTGTCTACTAATATGATCATTGAAATTTGCTTGTTTATCCATAAAATCATCAAATTCATCTAAGCACTGGCTAGCAAATTTAGTAGATGGGATTTCAACTTTATCATATCTGTAGAGAGAATTTACCTTCACTACCTGTGTCGGGTTATCAAGACAATGTGTTTCTTCAACAGGCGGTATATTAAGACCATGTATTTCTTCAATAGGAGGTAAATTCTTAACATCTTCAGCTTTAATACGTTTTTCTTTCATTGATTTCTTTGCCTCTTGCATATCTTTGGGACTGAGAAATAGAACACCCCTCTTCTTCGGAGTTGGTTTAGGAATAGGCTCAAGAGTTGGCTCAATTGGCTCAGGAATTGGCTCAGGAAGACTCCAATTATTTTCATTAGTCAACATATGATTTAATAGCAATTCAGCTTGGTCAATTGTTCTTTCCCTGAAAACACAACCAGCACAACTATCCAAGTGGTCCTTGGAAGCATCAGTTAGTCTGTTATAAAAGATATCAAGTATTTCATTTTTCTTAAGAGGATGATCAGGCAAAGCATTAAGTAATCGGAGAAGCCTCCCCCCAAGCTTGTCGGAGACTCTCTTCTTTGATTTTCAAAAAATTATATATTTCCCGCAAGGCAGCTTGTTTCTTATGAGCAAGGAAATATTTAGGAGAGAAGTAATAGATCATATCCTGGGGACTACGCACACAGCCAGGATCAAGAGAATTAAACCAAGTTTTAGCATCACCCTTTAATGAGAAAGGAAATATTTTAAGGATATAATAATAGTGAGATTTCTCATCATTAGTAAAAAAGGGTGGCTATATCATGTAACTTAGTGAGATGTGCTACTAGAGTTTCAGATTCATTGCCATAGAAAGGATCAGATTCAACTAAAGTAATAATCTCAGGATCAACAGAGAATTCATAATCCTTATCAGTAACAAAGATAGGTGAAGTGGCAAAAGCAGGGTCATATTTCATTCTGGCATTCAGAGTTTTCTATTTCAGCTTAGCTAGTAATTTCTTAAGATCTGATCTATCATTGCAAGCAAGAAAATCTCTAGCAGTTTCTTCATCCATCACATAACCCTCAGGAACAACAGGCAATTCATACTTAGGGGGAGAACCTTCATCATCACTATCATCAATATTATTAGTTTCAATAATTTCATTCTCCCTAGCCCTAGCAAGTTGTTCATCAAGAAATTCACCTAATGGCACAGTAGTATCAAGCATAGAACTAGTTTCATCATAAGTATCATGCATAGCAGAAGTGGAATCATCAATAACATGCGATACATCAGAATTCATAGAAGTAGCAGGTTTAGGTGTCGCAAGCTTACTCATAACGGAAGGAGAATCAAGTGCAGAGCTAGATGGAAGTTCTTTACCTCCCCTCGTAGTTGAAGGATAAATTTTAGTTCTTTGATCTTTCAAGTTCTTCATAGTGATCAGCAGATATAAATCCCAAGTGACTCAAAGAATAGAGCTATGCTCCCCAGCAACGGCACCAGAAAAAAGTCTTGATAACCCACAAGTATGGGGGATCGCAACAGTTTTCGAGGGTAGAGTATTCAACCCAAATTTATTGATTCGACACCAGGTGAGCCAAAGAATATTCTCAAGTATTAGCAGTTGAGTTGTCAATTCAACCACACCTAGATAACTTAGTATCTGCAGCAAAGTATTTAGTAGAAAAGTAGTATGATAGTAATGGTAACCATGGCAAAAGTAACGATAGCAGTTTTGTAGTAATTGTAACAGTAGCAACAGAAAAGTAAATAAGCAAAGCGCAATATGTGAAAAGCTCGTAGGCATTGGATCAGTGATGGATAATTATGTCGGATGTAATTCATCATGTAATAGTTATAACATAGGGTGATACAGAACTAGCTCCAGTTCATCAATGTAATGTAGGCATGTATTCCGAATATAGTCATACATGCTTATGGAAAAGAACTTGCATGACATCTTTTGTCCTACCCTCCCATGGCAGTGGGGTCCTAATGGAAACTAAGGAATATTAAGGCCTCCTTTTAATAGACTACCAGACCAAAGCATTAACACATAGTGAATACATGAACTCCTCAAACTACGGTCATCACCGAGAAGTATCCCGATTATTGTCACTTCGGGGTTGTCGGATCATAACACATAACAGGTGACTATAGACTTGCAAGATAGGATCAAGAACTAACATATATTCATGAAAACATAATAGGTTCAGATCTGAAATCATGGCACTCGGGCCCTAGTGGCAAGCATTAAGCATAGCAAAGTCATAGCAACTTCAATCTCAGAACATAGTGGATACTAGGGATCAAACCCTAACAAAACTAACTTGATTACATGGTAAATCTCATCCAACCCATCACCGTCCAGCAAGCCTACGATGGAATTACTCACGCACGGCGGTGAGCATCATGAAATTGGTGATGGAGGATGGTTGACGATGATGACGGCAATGAATCCCCCTCTCCGGAGCCCCGAGCGGACTCCAGATCAGCCCTCAAGAGGTTTTAGGGCTTGGCGGTGGCTCTGTATCGTAAAATGCGATGAAACTTCCTCTTTGATTTTTTTCCATGAAACGGAGGAGTTGAGGTCGGTGGAGCATCAGGGGGCCCAGGAGATAGGGGCGCGCCCAGGGGGAGGGGGTGCGCCCCCCACCCTCGTGGACAGGGTGTGGGCCTCCTGACCTTGATTCTTTCGCCAATATTTTTTATATTTTCCAAAAGTTATCTCCTATTGACAACATCCAAAACAAAGCATATTCAAAACAATGTGATCATGGCATGACATAGTAGATGAATTGCACAAATCATGTAAAGGAAGCATGGCAATATCATCACAAGGGAAGCAAAAGCCAAAGACCATCATCTCTTCATCTATGCCATAAGTGCAAATAGGATATATTTTAATGGGGCATGCATAGTTACTATGTTGAGATTGAAATGATGCAATATGGGAGATCTCACTCATAGCATATGACAAGTTCAATGGTTTGTCAAACATGATGTGACCAAAAGAATTTTCACATGATATTCTATGGAGCATAGCATCACAACTAGGCAACTCAACATGCTCAGCATCATATTCATCATAAATGGGTAAGTCAAGGCATGAAGAAGTCTCACTAGCATGAAGCATGGGAATAGGTGGATCAACATCATGCAAGCAATCATTGGTAAGAGAGTCCACTAGTGGGACAAGAGAAGCACCGTCACCTATGTTACCTTTGGAGCATCACTCATGTGTTGTAGGTGAGGTGTTGAAGACCAAGTCATGGTCATCGTCATCTTGATGGAACCATGTGGGGGGTCCATCATCATCCACCATGGCCATCGTTGTCTCCATTGGAGGGATGGACTCGTCGAGGGTAGGCATGTTGTCATGTAAGAGACCTAGCACCAAAGAAAACACACTCGGAGTAGAGGTTAAGTCGTTAGAAATCATAGTGGCCTCACGTGCCCTCTCAACTACCTCAGTCTCTAAGTGTTGTGGCTCACTCACTCGCTCCAAGACGCACTCACTCATACGGTTGGTGGAGTCACTCAAACGGCGCTCAACCTCACATAGGATGTGTGGCATACTCTCATGTGTGAGGCTAGTGGTGGTCACACTCATCCTCTCATAGGAAATGCTCTCAATGTCACGTATAGTGAAGTCACTCATCGCACTCATGGGGTGGTGGCTCTCCTCACATGACAAATCGGGCATCTCGACATATGTGGGTGTCGGAGAGATGTAGGTGCAAATGTTGTTGGAAATAAGCCCTAGAGGCAATAATAAACAAGTTATTATTATATTTCCTTGTTCATGATAATCGTTTATTATCCCTGCTATAATTGTATTGATAGGAAACTCAGATACATGTGTGGGTACATAGACAACACCATGTCCCTAGTAAGCCTCTAGTTGACTAGCTTGTTGATCAATAGATGGTTACGGTTTCCTGACCATGGACATTGGATGTCATTGATAACGGGATCACATCATTAGGAGAATGATGTGATGGACAAGACCCAATCCTAAGCCTAGCACAAAGATCGTGTAGTTCGTATGCTAAAGCTTTTCTAATGTCAAGTATCATTTCCTTAGACCATGAGATTGTGCAACTCCCGGATACCGTAGGAATGCTTTGGGTGTACCAAACGTCACAACGTAACTGGGTGACTATAAAGGTGCACTACAGGTATCTCCGAAAGTGTCTATTGGGTTGGCACGCATCGAGACTGGGATTTGTCACTCCGTGTGACGGAGAGGTATCTCTGGGCCCACTCGGTAGGACATCATCATAATGTGCACAATGTGACCAAGGGGTTGATCACGGGATGATGTGTTACGGAACGAGTAAAGATACTTGTCGCTAACGAGATTGAACAAGGTATCGACATACCGACGATCGAATCTCGGGCAAGTACAATACCGCCAGACAAAGGGAATTGTATACGGGATCGATTGAGTCCTTGACATCGTGGTTCATCCGATGAGATCATCGTGGAACATGTGGGAGCCAACATGGGTATACAGATCACGCTGTTGGTTATTGACCAGAGAACGTCTCGGTCATGTCTGCATGATTCCCGAACCCGTAGGGTCTACACACTTAAGGTTCGATGACGCTAGGGTTATAAAGGAAGTTTTGTATGTGGTTACCGAATGTTGTTCGGAGTCCCGGATGAGATCCCAGACGTCACGAGGAGTTCCGGAATGGTCCGGAGGTAAAGAATAATATATAGGAAGTGAGGTTTTGGCCATCGGAAGTGTTTCGGGGGTCACCGGTAATGTATCGGGACCACCGGAAGGGTTCCGGGGTCCACCGGGAGGGGCCACCAGCCCCGGAGGCTTGCATGGGCCTAGTGTCGAAAGGGACCATCCCCAGAGTGGGCTGGTGCGCCTCCCACCCTTGCCCAAGGCGCAGCTAGGAGGGGAGAGGGGAAACCCTAGGCGCAGATGGGCCTATAGGCCCACCCTAGGGCGCGCCCCCTCTCTCCCCCTCTTGGCCGCCCCCTCCAAGTCCCATCTAGGGCTACCGCACCCCTAGGGTGGGAACCCTAGATGGGGGCGCAGCCACCTCCCCTCCTCCTATAAATAGTGGGGGTTTTGGGACTGCCAGAGACACGAGAACCTCTCCCTCTTGGCGCAGCCCTACCTCTCTTACTCCTCCTCTCCCGCGGTGCTTGGCGAAGCCCTGCAGGATTGCCACTCTCCTCCACCACCACCACGCCGTTGTGCTGCTGCTGGATGGAGTCTTCCTCAACCTCTCTCTCTGTCCTTGCTGGATCAAGGCATGGGAGACGTCACCGGGCTGTACGTGTGTTGAACGCGGAGGTGCCGTCCGTTCGGCACTAGGATCTCCGGTGATTTGGATCACGACGAGTACGACTCCTTCAACCCCGTTCTCTTGAATGCTTCCGCTTAGCGATCTACAAGGGTATGTAGATGCACTCTCCTTCCCTTCATTGCTGGTTTCTCCATAGATAGATCTTGGTGACACGTAGGAAAATTTTGAATTTCTGCTACGTTCCCCAACAGTGGCATCATGAGCTAGGTCTATTGCGTAGATTCTTTGCACGAGTAGAACACAAAGTAGTTGTGGGCGTTGATTTTGTTCAATATGCTTACCGTTACTAGTCCAATCTTGTTTCGACGGTATTGTGGGATGAAGCGGCCCGGACCGACCTTACACGTACACTTACGTGAGAAAGGTTCCACCGACTGACATGCACTTGGTGCATAAGGTGGCTAGCGGGTGCCAGTCTCTCCCACTTTAGTCGAAACGGATTCGATGAAAAGGGTCCTTATGAAGGGTAAATAGCAATTGGCATATCACGTTGTGGTTTTGCGTAGGTAAGAAACGTTCTTGCTAGAAACCCATAGCAGCCACGTAAAACATGCAAACAACAATTAGAGGACGTCTAACTTGTTTTTGCAGGGTATGCTATGTGATGTGATATGGCCAAGAAGAATGTGATGAATGATATGTGATGTATGAGATTGATCATGTTCTTGTAATAGGAATCACAACTTGCATGTCGATGAGTATGACAACCGGCAGGAGCCATAGGAGTTGTCTTAATTTATTGTATGACCTGCGTGTCATTGAACAACGCCATGTAATTACTTTACTTTATTGCTAACCGGTAGCCATAGTAGTAGAAGTAATAGTTGGCGAGACAACTTCATGAAGACACGATGATGGAGATCATGGTGTCATGCTGGTGACGATGATGATCATGGAGCCCCGAAGATGGAGATCAAAAGGAGAAAAATGATATTGGCCATATCATGTCACTATTTGATTGCATGTGATGTTTATCATGTTTATGCATCTTGTTTGCTTAGAACGACGGTAGTAAATAAGATGATCCCTCATTAAAATTTCAAGAAAGTGTTCCCCCTAACTGTGCACCGTTGCGAAAGTTCGTCGTTTCGAAGCACCACGTGATGATCGGGTGTGATAGATTCTTACGTTCACATACAACGGGTGTAAGCCAGATTTACACACGCGAAACACTTAGGTTAACTTGACGAGCCTAGCATGTACAGACATGGCCTCGGAACACAAGAGACCGAAAGGTCGAGCATGAGTCGTATAGTAGATACGATCAACATGAAGATGTTCACCAATGATGACTAGTCCGTCTCACGTGATGATTGGACACGGCCTAGTTGACTCGGATCATGTAATCACTTAGATGACTAGAGGGATGTCTATCTGAGTGGGAGTTCATGAGATGAACTTAGATATCCTGGACATAGTCAAAAGATCTTTGCAAATTATGTCATAAGCTCACGTTTTAGTTCCACTGTTTAGATATGTTCCTAGAGAAAATATAGTTGAAAGTTGACAGTAGCGATTATGCGGAGATGTAGAAAGCTTATGTCCTTAATGCACCGCCCAATGTGCTAAACCCCAAACATTGTCTGTGGATGTTGCGAACATCGGACATACACGTTTTGATAACTACGTGATAGTTCAGTTAAACGGTTTAGAATTGAGGCACCAAAGACGTTTTCGAAATGTCGCGGAACATATGAGATGTTTCGAGGGCTGAAATTGGGATTTTAGGCTCGTGCCCACGTCAAGAGGTATAAGACCTCCGA
This sequence comes from Triticum dicoccoides, assembly GCF_002162155.2. Taxonomy (NCBI): domain Eukaryota; kingdom Viridiplantae; phylum Streptophyta; class Magnoliopsida; order Poales; family Poaceae; genus Triticum; species Triticum dicoccoides. The sequence continues at coordinate 72,436,236 of NC_041381.1, forward strand.
CGATTTTCTTAGCCTCCAAACTAAGGGAGAAAATCTCAATCGTTGAGCTTGTGCTCAGATTGTCTGAGTGCAACAATCACTTGAATCGAGTGGGAGTTGATCTTCCAGATGAGATAGTGATGTTTCTCCAAAGTCATTGCCACCAAGCTGCTAGAGCTTCGTGATGAACTATAACATATCAGGGATAGATGATCCTTGAGGTATTCACGATGTTTGACACCGCGAAAGTAGAAATCAAGAAGGAGCATCAATTGTTGATGGTTGGTGAAACCACTAGTTTCAAGAAGGGCAAGGGCAAGAAGGGACACTTCATGAAACGGCAAATCAGTTGCTTCTCCAGTGAAGAAACCCAAGGTTGAACCCAAACCCGAGACTAAGTGCTTCTGTAATAAGGGGAACAACCACTGGAGCAGAATTACCCTAGATACTTGGTAGATAAGAAGGCTGGCAAGGTCGATAGAAGTATATTGGATATACATTATGTTAATGTGTACTTTACTAGTACTCCTAGTAGCACCAGGGTATTAGATACCGGTTCAGTTGCTAAGTGTTAGTAACTCGAAATAAAAGCTATGGAATAAACGGAGACTAGCTAAAGGAGAGCTGACGATACGTGTTGGAAGTGTTTCCAAGGTTGATGTGATCAAGCATCGCATGCTCCCTCTACCATCGAGATTGGTGTTAAACCTAAATAATTGTTATTGGTGTTTGCATTGAGCATAGACATGATTGGATTATGTCTGTCGCAATAAGGTTATTCATTTAAGGAGAATAATGGTTACTATGTTTATTTGAATAATACCTTCAATGGTCTAGCACCTAAAAGGAATGGTTTATTGAATCTCGATCGTAGTGATACACATTTTCATGCCAAAAAGGATATAAGATAGTAATGATAGTACCACTTACTTGTGGCACTGCCATGTAAGTCATATTGGTGTAAAACGCATGATGAAGCTCCATGTTGATGGATCTTTGGACTCACTCGTTTTTGAAAAGTTTGAGACATGCAAAACATGTCTATTGGTGTATACGCATGAAGAAACTCCATGCAGATGGATCGTTTGGACTCACTTGATTTTGAATCACTTGAGATATGCAAATCATACCACATAGGCAAGATGACTGAAAAGCCTCGGTTTCAGTAAGATGGAACAAGATAGCAACTTGTTGGAAGTAACACACTTTGATGTGTGTAGTTCAATGAGTGTTGAGGCATGCAGTGAATGTCGTTATGTTCTTACTTCACAGATGATTCGAGTAGATGTTGAGCATATTTACTTGATGGAACACAAGTCTGAATTATTGAATGGTTCAAGTAATTTCAGAGAGAAGTTGAAGGTCATTGTGACAAGAGGATAAAATGTCTATGATATGATCATAGAGATGAGTATCTGAGTTACGAACTTTGGCACACAATTAAGACATTGTGGAAATTGTTTCACAATTAATACCGCCTAGAACACCATAGTGTGATGGTGTGTCCGAACATCATAGTTGCACCCTATTGGAATGGTGCGTACCATGATATCTCTTATCGAATTACCACTATCGTTCATGGGTTAGGCATTAGAGACAAGCGCACTCACTTTAATAGGGCACCACATAATTCCGTTGAGACGACACCGAACTATGGTTTGGGGAAACCTAAGTTGTTGTTTCTTAAAAGGTTGGGGCTGCGACGCTTATGTGAAAAAGTTTCAGGTTGATAAGCTCGAACCCAAAGCGGATAAAATGCATCTTCATAGGACACCCAAAACAGTTGGGTATACCTCCTAATTCAGATCCGAAAGCAATAGGGATTGTTTCTTGAATCGGGTCCTTTCTCGAGGAAAGGTTTGTCTCGAGAATTGAGTGGGAGGATGGTGGAGACTTGATGAGGTTATTGAACCATCACTTCAACTAGTGTGTAGCAGGGCACAGGAAGTTGTTCCCATGACGCCTACACCAATTGAAGTAGAAGCTTATGATAGTGATCATGAAGTTTAGGATCAAGTCACTACCGAACCTCGGAGGACGACAAGGACGCGTACTGCTTCGGAGTGGTACGGTGATCCTGTCTTGAAAGTCATGTTGCTAGACAACAATGAACCTACGAGCTATGGAGAAGCAATGGTGGGCCCAAATTCCGACAAATGGTTAGGAGCCATGAAATCCGAGATAGGATCCATGTATCAGAACAAAGCATGGACTTTGGTGGACTTGCCCGATGATCGGCAAACCATTGAGACAAATGGATCTTTAAGAAGAAGACGGATGTGGACGGTAATGTCACCGTCTATGAAGCTCGACTTGTGGCGAAGAGTTTTTCACAAGTTCAAGGAGTTGACTACGATGAGACTTTCTCATCTATAGCGATGCTTAAGTCCGTCGGAATCATGTTAGCATTAGCTGCATTTATGAAATCTAGCAGATGGATGTCAAAACGAGTTTCCTTACCAGTTTTCGTAAGGAAAGGTTGTATGTGATACAATCAGAAGGTTTTTGTCGATCCTAAGGATGCTAAAAGGTATGCTAGCTCCAGTGATCCTTCCATGGACTGGAGTAAGCATCTCGGAGTTGGAATATGCACTTTGATAAGATGATCAAAGATTTTGGGTTTATACAAAGTTTATGAGAAACTTGTATTTCCAAAGAAGTGAGTGGGAGCACTATAGAATTTCTGATGAGTATATGTTGTCGACATATTGTTGATCAGAAATGATGAGTATATGTTGTCGACATATTGTTGATCTGGAAAGCATATAGGGTTATTTGAAAGGGGTTTTTCAATAGAAAACCTGGATTAAGCTACTTGAACAGTGAGCATCAAGATCTATGAAGATGGATCAAAACGCTTAATGGTACTTTCAAAATGAGCACATACCTTGACATGATCTTGAAGGTGTTCAAGATGGATCAGTCAAAGAAGGAGTTCTTGCCTGAGTTGTAAGGTATGAAGTTAAGAGTTAAAGCTCGACCACGGCAGAAGAGAGGGAAAATACGAATGTCGTCCCCTATGCTTCAGACGTAGGCTCTATAGTATGGTATGCTGTGTACCGCACCGGAAGTGTGCCTTGCCATGAGTTAGTCAAGGGGTACAAGAATGATCCAGGAATGGATCATTGGACAGCGGTCAAAATTGTCCTTGGAGTAAATAAGGACACGTTTCTCGATTATGGAGGTGATAAAGAGTTCGGCGTAAAGGGTTACGTCGATGCAAGCTTTAACACCTATCCGAATGACTCTGAGTAGCAAACCGGATACGTATAGTGGAGCAACCAGTTGGAATAGCTTCAAGTGGAGCATAGAAGTAGCATTTACAATATGACATAGAGAATTGTGAAGTACATACGGATTTGAATACGGCACACCCGTTGACTAAAACTTCTCTCACAAGGAAAACATGATCAAACCCCAGAACTCATTGAGTCTTAATCACATGGTTATGTGAACTAGTTTAGTGACACTAGTAAACTCTTTGGATGTTGGTCACATGGCGATGTGACTTATCAGTGTTAATCACATAGCAATGTGAACTAGATTATTGACTCTAGTGCAAGTGGGAGACTGTTGGAAATATGCCCTAGAGGCAATAATAAATAAGTTATTATTATATTTCCTTGTTCATGATAATCGTTTATTATCCATGCTATAATTGTATTGACAGGAAACTCAGATACATGTGTGGGTACATAGACAACACCATGTCCCTAGTAAGCCTCTAGTTGACTAGCTCGTTGTTTAATAGATGGTTATGGTTTCCTGACCGTGGACATTGGATGTCATTGATAACGGGATCACATCATTAGGAGAATGATGTGATGGACAAGACCCAATCCCAAGCCTAGCACAAAGATCGTGTAGTTCGTATGCTAAAGCTTTTCTAATGTCAAGTATCATTTCCTTAGACCATGAGATTGCGCAACTCCCGGATACCGTAGGAATGCTTTGGGTGTACCAAACGTCACAACGTAACTGGGTGACTATAAAGGTGCACTACAGGTATCTCCGAAAGTGTCTGTTGGGTTGGCACGAATCGAGACTGGGATTTGTCACTCCGTGTGACGGAGAGGTATCTCTGGGCCCACTCGGTAGGACATCATCATAATTTGCACAATGTGACCAAGGGGTTGATCACGGGATGATGTGTTACGGAACGAGTAAAGAGACTTTCCGGTAACGAGATTGAACAAGGTATCGGCATACCGACGATCGAATCTCGGGCAAGTACAATACCGCCAGACAAAGGGAATTGTATACGAGATCGATTGAGTCCTTGATATCGTGGTGCATCCGATGAGATCATCGTGGAACATGTGGGAGCCAACATGGGTATCCAGATCCCGCTGTTGGTTATTGACCAGAGAACGTCTCGGTCATGTCTGCATGATTCCCGAACCCGTATGGTCTACACACTTAAGGTTCGATGACGCTAGGGTTATAAAGGAAGTTTTGTATGTGGTTACCGAATGTTGTTCGGAGTCCTGGATGAGATCCCGGACGTCACGAGGAGTTCCGGAATGGTCCGGAGGTAAAGAATAATATATAGGAAGTGAGGTTTTGGCCACCGGAAGTGTTTCGGGGGTCACCGGTAATGTATCGGGACCACCGGAAGGGTTCTGGGGTCCACCGGGAGGGGCCACCAGCCCCGGAGGCTTGCATGGGCCTAGTGTGGAAAGGGACCATCCCCAGAGTGGGCTGGTGCACCTCCCACCCTTGCCCAAGGCGCATCTAGGAGGGGAGAGGGGAAACCCTAGGCGCAGATGGGCCTATAGGCCCACCCTAGGGCGCGCCCCCTCTCTCCCCCTCTTGGCCGCCCCCTCCAAGTCCCATCTAGGGCTGCCGCACCCCTAGGGTGGGAACCCTAGATGGGGGCGCAGCCACCTCCCCTCCTCCTATAAATAGTGGGGGTTTTGGTGGTTCCAGAGACATGAGAACCTCTCCCTCTTGGCGCAGCCCTACCTCTCTTACTCCTCCTCTCCCGCGGTGCTTGGCGAAGCCCTGCAGGATTGCCACACTCCTCCACCACCACCACGCCGTTGTGCTACTGCTGGATGGAGTCTTCCTCAACCTCTCCCTCTGTCCTTGCTGGATCAAGGCATGGGAGATGTCGCCGGGTTGTACGTGTGTTGAACGCGGAGGTGTCGTCCGTTCGGCACTAGGATCTCCGGTGATTTGGATCACGACGAGTACGACTCCTTCAACCTTGTTCTCTTGAACGCTTCCGCTTAGCGATCTACAAGGGTATGTAGATGCACTCTCCTTCCCTTCGTTGCTGGTTTCTCCATAGATAGATCTTGGTGACACGTAGGAAAATTTTGAATTTCTGCTACGTTCTCCAACAAATGTCTCCATGCACGATCGTGTAGCTTGACTCGGAGTATGAGTCCAATATGGGCGTCATCTTCATGTTGTTAAAGAGGTTCGCGCTTGTCGCCGTGGTCGAAGGGGATGTCCCTTGCTCGACATTCTTGTCACCGTCTTGTTGTTGGAGGTCCATATGATGTGGCACCTCGTAGCTTGTCTCCATGACCGAAGGGAATTTCCTATGCTCGGCCATCTTCCTTGAGGGGCTTCCGAAGATGGAAGTGACGCCCTCGCTCATAGGTGGTCGCCTTGGAATTGAGGAAGTCGTTATAGGCGTACCCGTGGGAAGTAGGCGAAGATGTCGTACGTCCAAAGGCGAAGATGCCTTGAGAACACTTGGAGAAGATGCCTGAAGTGGTTGGTGTAGCCATCGCTCCGTCTTGGTGGTGCTCGTCTCGCGGTCTTCTCTTGTGCTCATGAAGCTTGGACTTGGCGTGAAGTAGGCCTTGTTGTGACTTGTGCATTTGCGCTTGTGGAGCATCTTCATGATGATGATGTCGTTGTCATGCTTGAGCTCGTAGGCGTTCATCGTTGTCGTGCACATGATGCTTGGAGGTGACTTGCCCTTCATGACGATGTTGATCACGAACGTGATGGTGGTCGCCATGGAGATGTGGACGTGGACGAATTGCGCTTGTATCATTTTCGCGCTCCGAAGACTTGTGGCTTGAACGTCGCCGCTTTGAGGATGATGAAGGGGAAGTAGACTTGATCAAGGCCCGAATCTCCTCCATCCTTGCATCTTTCTCCTCTTTATGTGTGGAAAGCTTCTTGTCGATGTAGTCCCTTTTCCTTGCTTCGGAGTGACGAATGTCGATGGAGATGTTCTCGATGCGCTCTCGCAATCTTGATTGTGCGCCTTGCATTTGTCGTTGTAGATCGAAGATGGACGCTTTGGTGATGTAGTTGTTCACGCCGTCGTTGTTGTCGTAGACCGGAGATGAAATGCCTTGCCTATCCATCACAAGACTAGAGCAAGTATGAGTGGGAGAAAGAGAAGAACTAGACCAAATGTACCTTGACCAATGTTGAAGATGGATCAATGATCACTCAAATGTGTAACAAGGAAATTGCACAATTGGTACCAATTCTTGTCGATTCTCACACCTACACAAGTAAAGCTTATGGTGGAGCTCGGTGAGGATAGTGGCACAAACATTTGATGCAAAATGTTAGCAAGAGTCAATAATGTTGAAAAAGATTCACAAATTTGCAAGCGAAACAAGTAGACCAATAGCAATGAAAGGTACAGGGAAACACACACACAGATAGATAAATGGGGTCGTGCAACCAAGGAATGAGCACAAAATGTGGAATCCACGGAAAACGCTCGTGTTGCACAACTCAAGAGAGACGCTAGCACGATTGCTCTATAGGCGGATACGACACTTGTGCACAACCTATAAGATGCAAAATATATGGACTGTTATCCCAAGTATGCTATGTATGTATTGTTCTGGTGTTTAACAAGATGATCCAAGATGATCGGATATGACAATCTTATATGCAATGTGGTATGATGCTATGGCACTTGCTTACAAGTTTCTTTGCTCTCTTTCTTTTTGCTTAAAAGCTTTATTTCTTTCTTTTTTTATGGCCACTTTTGCACAATGCACAAACCAAGATAGCAATAGTGTATATGCGGGAACAAACTTGTGACACAAGATATGATACCACTATATGCACCACGATGATATGGTATGTATGCTATGGGAAATATGATCACTAATGTGCACAAGTAATGTTGCCGGCAATACACAAATGGCTAGTCTCGATAGGCAAGTAACGCAAAATGGGCTAGGGGTTAACAGTGCAATGGCAAGGGGAATATACAATGGAGGGATACCACGATACCGAGATGATGTGGAGGTTACCGTTTGTGGCGATGATGAGTGGCGGTGTTCTTGATGTAGAAACCAAGATAATGGAGACTCGTCCCTAAGTAGCTGAAACACCTTAGGAAACGGAAAAACCACGAGCTCAAAATCTCAAACGTCAAATGTCAAAATGGTGGTAGCGGAAAGCGGTGGTGGTTTGCACTTGGCAATGCGGAAGTGAAATGATGGGCTATACATGTGTCGGAGTTGAAGTTGTCGTCCTTAAGTAGCCGAAACACCTTAGGAGACACAAGCCACAACTCAAACAAGCTCAAACAAAATTGCGTTAAGTTGGGGTGGCGGAAGTGTATGTTGGGCAAGCCTATGTGGAAATTATGATGGTGGTGGTTGAAGAAGAAGCAACTGTCCCTATGTAGCCAAAACACCTTAGGAGACTCGAATCACTACTCAAGCAACCACTAATGCTATGGGGAACGAAATGGGTTAGGTTGCGGAAGTCGGTGGTGGTAATGTGGATGATATGGTGGAGGGCCTAGGCAAACTTGCCAAATTTTCAAACAATTTATGGAGTCAAATGGTGTTGCAACCTATCTAGATGGAAGGGGGTGTCAATAGCTACTCAATGAGCTAAATAACACGAAAATCGAACTCCGGATGTGAAAGTTATGGGCAAAACGGTGAAACGGGAAAGGCTGAAATGCCAGGGGCCGGACATCCGGGGCTCGGGCCGGATTTCCGGGACCTGATGTCCAGAACCGCGTGCAAAAATGCGCTCCAGGAGCCGGATGTCCGGGCTAATGGGTCGATGTCCGGGGGTCGGGCCAGATGTCCGGGCTCCAAATCCGAGGATGAACTCGAGGAACTCAATTTTGGGGCGGAAATTGATGATTTAGGGGGCAAAAATTGGAGAGATTTCGTGGATGGGAAGTGGGGAAACTTGGGGAGATGCTAGATCCACTTGAACCCAAGCAAATCCATCGATCTTAAATCAACAAAACATCATCAAACCAACAAATCACAAAAAATTTGGGGGCTATTTTTGGTGGGGATTTTCGGATTTAGGACGAAATCAACAAAATCAAGCTAGAAAACAAAAGGTAGGGGCTCCAAAAACATGATCAACGTGGCTCATGATACCAAGATGTTGTAGGGCGGAACCCTAGGGGCCAATCTTTCACGTTTGGAGAGGATCCCTACGAGGATCATGAAGAACACGAGGAGGGGAACGAGACAAAACACATGAGAACACTCAACCAACAAGAACAAAGTCACACATGCGCTAGATCATCGAAACACAAAAGGATACAAGATCCAAATCCAACAAGGGACGATACAAAGTGTAACCAGTTCTTCTCTGTGAGGAGGTCTTGATGATGGTCTTCTCCGGATGGAGGTCTTCAATCCAGGTGGATCTTCTCCGAAGAGGCCGCGGTCTCTCACGAGGAGGAGATCCGTATGGATGAGCAAAGCTCTATCTCAAATGAGCTAAACCAATGCTAACCCTAACTAGGATGAGGTGGGGGGGTATATATAGTCTAAGGGGCAAAGGGGTACATGGGCCTCGGCCCAGATGCACTGCACGCACGCAGGGGTGCCGGATGTCCGGGCCTTCTTGAGGCGTCGGATGTCCGGGCTAGTGGGCCGGATGTCCGGACTGGTGGAGTCAGTTTCAGTGCTCTCTGGATAGCCTGCGCCAGAATTCCGGGCAGGTGCCGGATGTTCGGCCCCGCGGGGCGCCGGATGTCTGGGGATCGGCCGGATGTCCAGCCGTTGTAGAGTTGCGTGGCGTCCGTCTCTCTCTGGTCTTCTTCTGGTTGGTGGCGCCGGATGTCTGGGCTCCTGCCGGATGTCCGGCCGCTATAGCTCCGTGACGACTCCACTTGAGGCACTTCTTGATCCGCTTCCGTGTGGACTTGTCCTATGCTTCGAGCATCTCCATGGTTGACTCCTCGGTTCCTGAGCATACATAGTGTCTTTGCATTAGGTAGCAACCATTTCTCGTACAACTGTAAAGGGGAAGCATTTAGGAACGGGTTCACCTTGTGTCCAATGGCGTATGTTAGAGGTCTCGTCATATGTCCTCTTGGGGCTCGGAGAGTAGTCAGAGTGTACATGGGGATGAGCATGGGATGCTCCGCATCATCCGTCAGTCAAACACCAGGGGTTAGAAACAATCCCCCCCCTGACGTGAAGACAGTGAACATGATATATGTCACTCACATCCCCAAAAGGAAGCACAAAGGCGCATTACGGGACATCTATGCCGTAGAGCCTATCGCCCCCAAGTTTAACCCATGGTCAGCATGTCCGATCACTTTTGATCGCAGGGACCACCCAACTAGTATCCATCACGGGGGTTCCGCCACCTTGGTTCTTGATCCAATCATCGACAGATACCACCTCACTAGAATCCTTATGGATGGAGGAAGCAGTCTCAACTTGATCTATCAAGATACTATCCGTAAGATGGTAATTGACCCATCACGAATCAAGCCTAGTAACACTACCTTTAAAGGTGTGATACCAGGAGTGGAGGACCGTTGTACGGGCGCAATTACACTGGAGGTAGTATTTGTCTCCCTAGATAACTTTCGCAGCGAAGAGTTAATCTTCGACATCGTCCCTTTCCGCAGTGGTTAGCATGCGCTGCTCGGACAAACTACCTCCGCCCGCTTTAACGCAGTCTCGCATTATGCTTACTTGAAGCTCAAAATGCCCGGACCTCGGGGCGTTATTATAGTCAATGGTAATATGGAGAGCTCACTCTGTACTGAAGAACACACAGTGGCCCTTGCAGCCGAAGTGTATAACAGCCTTATCAAGCCGAGCAGTTCACAGGCCGCTAAAGCCAATGACGTATCCAAACGAGACCGGTCCGCGCATAAATCAGTGGGTCCAGACACTGGTTAGCAGTTCGGCCTCCGCCGATCGCCCCACCAGGTTGCGGCTCATGTACCACGCATACATAATTATGCACTAAAAATACCCTGGGCGACGCCGGAGGCACGCTGCGGAATAGGTCCATTACATGGCTTGACCATAAATGGACCGCATACACCCTTTTCCTTTTAACGCAGGTTCATCGAGAGCCCTACTTACAAGATGATTGTCGCAGGAGATCCTTTTAAGGCTAGCACGTCCCAATCATCAAATGCTCCTCTCAAAGGACTCACTACTAAGAAGGAAAGGCACAGACGTGCGGCAGGGCATCATTGGAGTTTCTTTTCCGAACTTTGGGTTTTTAGACCATGTGCTAGATTTTCCCTTATGTAAAATTTTCTCTTTCGGGCATGTAATATGACCTTAGTATTGAACAACAGTGTCTGTCATCGAAATATCAATAAAGATATAAAGGGCATAGATGATTACCACCTTGTTGGTTGGGTGATAGATTTTTTCCTTGTCATCTGCGCTATTCCTTACGTTCTACTAACACACATGGTTCGACACGGTCTTCATACTAGGGGCTGTATTCGGCCCCGCTAAATTCTTAAGTCCAAACACTTATAGGGAACTCTTCGGCGTCTCGGATATTGCATTATATGCATCCGCTCTGAATCATGTCTTTGGTCTATAGTTGGGTTGACTGGCTACTGTGTTTGCCACCTTACGTTCTGCAAGTTTGGCTAAGGTAGTAAAGGGAGACCTACTGCGATTGTATTTCCGGTTCGTCCGGTCAAGTACCTCAGTAGAGAAAGTTGAAAACTGACTGTCATGATAAGCGAGAGCGGGCAGCGATCCGGTGACTCAGTGTTATACTATGAATCATTCGCAATTTATGCCATGTTATACGAGGGGATGGGTTCTTTTGACCAGCCGGGTTGCAAAGGTGCCGCACTCCAGATTGCCGATCATGCAACAAGGGGCTAGTACCTAGCACCACCAATGGACTCTTATGGCTAAAGTGAAAGTACTAAAACCACATAGTCTGATTGCCTGGTTCCCTTTGCAATACACCTCCTACATCGGACCAAGATGTTGGATAAAGTGTGGTCACGCGGTCCCGAACACCCCTGTAGTATCTACGTGGAGGCTGAAGCCGACGACTGGTAAACTTTCATATATATATATATATATATATATATATATAAACAACAAAATAGGAGGATAAACTGATAATAAAGCATAATCATAACTACCATACATTGCGAGTTTATTACATAACTCTTACAACCGGACACAACTACTCAAAGATTATGTCCTTGGAGCACTGGCCTTCTACAATACAAGCTCCCTCGAGGACCTCGTCGAAGTACCTCTCTAGCCGTCGGTGCTCCTTGCCCTCAGGTGGTCCTGCGGTGGCAATCTCGGTGGCTTTCATCTTCGCCCACTGAACCTTCACACGGGCAAAGGCCATCCGAGCACCCTCAATACAGGATGACCGCGTAAGGGCATCAATCCGAGGAAGTGCCTCCACCAACCTCTTCACGAGCCCAAAATGGCTGCTGGGTACGGCTTCGGCTGGCCACAGACGGACTATTACGTCCTTCATGGCCAGGCCGGCTACCCTATGTAGTTCGAAAAGCTGCTTCATCTGGTCGGTCAGGGGCACTAGAAGCTCTCGTGTAAGGTACTGTGACCAGAATAGCTTCTCTGTTGAGCTGCCCTCTTCGGCTTGGAACAATGCGGTGGACTCCGCAATGATCCTTGGCAGGTCGGCAAAGGCGCCTAAAGAACTCCGAACTAGGGTTAGTAAAATATATCTTCTACTGGCATACCTACTCTACATAATAAAGGCCTTACCAGCCGCAATCCGCCTCGCCTCTTGGATATCTTGTTGAGCGTCTTGGGCATCAGCCCAAGCTTCCTTCAGGCTCTCATAGGCTTTGTTGAGCTCGAAGGCTTGCTCCAAACTCATATGTTCCAAGGACTCGCATCTAGCAATGGCGTCCTTGAGCTCTTTCTTAACCTCACTCACCCGCGCCTCATGTTGTTGGCAGGTTGTCTGCTCCTCCTCTAAGCTTTTGGCCGCCTTGTCCGTGGCCACCTTGCTCGCCTCTACCTCCCTCTTGGCTTCGGCGAGGGCGCTTTTGAGGGACTCGACCTCATCGGTGCCAACTGCGAGCATAGTTAAAACATGTTTTAGTCTGTTTCAAACAACTAACACATATACAATTGGAGATATATACTCAATGCACGCATACCTTGCGTCTCCTCAAACCGCTTGTTGATGCTGATTACTTCTTCATCAGCCAGCCGCAGATTCCGAGTGAGCTTAGAAACTTCGGCGGCCTGGGCGCTCGCCACCAGCAGGGAAGCCTGTTGCACAATAGAGTAAAATGTCACCTCATCCGAACACTATGTGATCCTCTGTCCGGCTTTGCCAGAACTGGACAGAGTCTCAGGGGCTATGATACGTCTCCAACGTATCTATAATTTTTGATTGCTCCATGCTACTTTATCTACTGTTTTGGACTATATTGGACTTTATTTTACACTTCTATATTATTTTTGGGACTAACCTATTAACCGGAGGCCCAGCCCAGAATTGCTGTTTTTTTGCCTATTTCAGTGTTTCGAAGAAACGGAATATCAAACGGAGTCCAAACGGAATGAAACCTTCGGGAATGTGATTTTCTCACCGAACGTGATCTAGGAGACCTGGACCCTGCTCCAAGAAGTAACCGAGGAAGTCACGAGGGTGGGGGGGCCCTGGGTGTGCCCTCCTACCTCGTGGGCCCTCTGTTGCTCCACCGACGTACTCCTTCCTCTTATATATACCTATGTACCCCCGACAGATCATAAACGTAGCCAAAAACCTAATTCCATCACCGCAACTTTCTGTATCCACGAGATCCCATCTTGTGGCCTGTTCCGGAGCTCCGCCGGAGGGGGCATCTACCACGGAGGGCTTCTATATCAACACCATAGCCTCTCCGATGAAGTGTGAGTAGTTTACTTCAGACCTTCGGGTCTAGCTAGTAGCTAGATGGCTTCTTCTCTCTTTTTGGATCTCAATACAATGTTCTCCCCCTCTCTTGTGGAGATCTATTCGATGTAATCTTCTTTTTGCGGTGTGTTTGTTGAGACCGATGAATTGTGGGTTTATGATCCAGTATTATCTATGGAAAATAGTTGAATCTTCTCTGAATTCTTTTATGTATGATTGAGTTATCTTTGCAAGTCTCTTTGAATTATCCGTTTGGTTTGGCCAACTAGATTGGTAGTTCTTGCAATGGGAGAAGTGCTTAGCTTTGGGTTCAATCTTGCGGTGTCCTTACCCAGTGACAGAAAGGGTTGCAAGGCACGTATTGTATTGTTGCCATCGAGGATAACAAGATGGGGTTTTTATCATATTGCATGAATTTATCCCTCTACATCATGTCATCTTGCTTAAGGCGTTACTCTGTTTTTAACTTAATACTCTAGATGCATGCTGGATGGCGGTCGATGAGTGGAGTAATAGTAGTAGATGTAGAATCGCTTCGATCTACTTGTGTCGGACGTGATGCCTATATACATGATCATTACCTAGATATGCTCATAACTATGCTCAGTTCTGTCAATTGCTCAACAGTAATTTGTTCACCCACCGTAGAATACTTATGCTCTTGAGAGAAGCCACTAGTGAAACCTATGGCCCCCGAGTCTATTCTCATCATATCAATCTCTATCGCTTTATTTACTTGCTTTGTTTTTACTTTGCCTTTTACTTTTCACTTTGCATCTATCTATCAAAAATACCAAAAATATTATTTATCATCTCTATCAGATCTCACTCTCGTAAGTGACCATGAAGGGATTGACAACCCCTAATCGCGTTGGTTGCGAGTAGCTATCGTTTTGTGTAGGTACGAGGGACTTGTGCATGGTCTCCTACTGGATTGATACCTTGGTTCTCAAAAACTGAGGGAAATACTTACGCTACTTTACTGCATCATCCTCTCCTCTTTGGGGAAAACTAACACAGTGCTCAAGAGGTAGCAAGAAGAATTTCTGGCGCCGTTCCGGGGAGGCTCACGCAAGCAAGTCAACCATACCAAGTACCCATCACAATCCCTATCTCTCGCATTACATTATTTGCCTCTCGTTTTCCTCTCCCGCACTTCACCCTTGCCGTTTTATTCGCCCTCTCTTTTTCGTTCGCCTTCTTCCCGTATGTATCTTTGTTTGTGTTTCCTTGTGCCTTCTATATGCTTGCATCTTTGCTTGCTAAAAATCTATTGATATGGATCCACTTAAAGTGTTCTACTTGGATCATCTTCTATCCTTACGCGCTCGTGCTGAAACCCCAACTAGCCTAGTTGATGGGAAATCTTTAGTTGAGCATGCTCATTTTGTGTGTCATCGTTTGTCTGAAAAAGGGAGACTCTTACGGTATCATATAAATAGTTTGCTATGATATGCGTGGAATCTTTGTGAAATGTGTGATTTTACTTGTTGCTCTAAGAACCCTAAAAAACACCTTCCCTACCTATGTGAGTTCAATGATAATGAAATATTATCTTCTTGTGCAAAGGGTGTTTATAGTTACTATGATATCGAACAAATTAAAGAATTTGTCGCTTTTAAGGGTGCTCATGAAGTTGCTTCTTTGATTGAAAAGTATGATTTTACTCTCAACAAATCTGAAAATTCCGTCATACTTAAATATTGCAATGAAAACCTTGCTCATAATGTCTATGTCCAAGAATTTATTGAAAGAATGACCGTTGCTTTGGAAGAAACTGTGATATGCATGAATCTATACAAAATGATGATTCCGATGATTTGATTGAAATATCCCTTGATGAACATGATGCTTGCTATTCTTGTGGCCATGAAGCCAATATTTATGAAGACGAATTTGCTATAGTTCCTTATGTTAAAAATGAGATCGTTGCTATTACACCCATGCTTGATAGCTCCCTCAACGAAAAGCATGATTTAAATGATTTTACTATAAATTCTCTTGATGTCAATTGTGCTGATAATATGCAAAACCCTAAGCTTGGGGATGCAAGTTTTTCTATGTCTACTACTTGTTGCAATGATCATGATTGGGGTGATTCTTCTTATGATCTTGAAAATTTATTTAATCCCCATGATGAATATGAGATTGATAATATTGTTTGCAATAATATTGAAAGTGGGTTTGGAAGAGTGTCAACTCTAGATCCCACATATTTGGAGAATATTCAATCTTATGAAATTTTTGATAAAAGTGGGTTTGGAGAGGTCATGACTTTAGTTAATGTTAATCCCAATATTCCGGAAGAGTGTCAACTTTGCATGCATGTGGATCGTGTTGAAAATATTTTATGTGATAGCTATTTTGTTGAATTTTCTTATGATCCCACATGTAATTATTATGAGATAGTAAAATATGGTCGTAGAAATTTTCATGATAATAAATTACCTCTCGTTATGTTGAGACTGCTATTGTTTCTTTCCGCCTCCTTGCATATGCTAGTTTTTGCTTGCCTTGATAATTTGTTTGCCTATAAGATGCCTATGCATAGGAAGTATGTTAGACTTAGATGTGTTTATCACGTGTTTTATGATGCTCTCTTTGTGCTTCAATTCTTGTCTTTCTTGTGAGCATCATTGACATATCTATGCCTAGCTAGGGGCGTTAAACGATAGCACTTGTTGGGAGGCAACCCAATTTTATTTTTGTTTTTTGTTTTTGCTTGCGTTTAGTAATAAATAATCCATCTAGCATCTGTTTGGATGTGGTTTTATGTTTTAATTAGTGTTTGTGCCAAGTAGAACCTATAGGATAACATACAATGATAGTTGATTTGATTCTGCTGAAAAACAGAAACTTTGCATGCACAAATATAATTTTGTTAAATCACGGGAACGTGCTTTTGCATTGATTCTTTTTGATGCTATTCAATAGAAAAAATTTCTGGGACTTCCTATTTTGGTAGAAGTTTTAGTGTTCCAGAAGTTTGCGTTAGTTACAGATTGCTACATACTGTTTTGTTTTTGACAGATTCTGTTTTGCGTGTGTTGTTTGCTTATTTTGATGAATCTATGGCTAGTAAAATAGTTTCTAATCCATAGAGAAGGTGGAATACAGTAGGTTTAACACCAATATAAATAAAGAATGAGTTCATTACAGTACCTTGAAGTAGTCTTTTGTTTTCTTTCACTAACGGAGCTCACGAGATTTCTATTGAGTTTTGTGTTGTGAAGTTTTCAAGTTTTGGGTGAATTCTTTTGACGGATTATGGAACAAGGAGTGGCAAGAGCCTAAGCTTGGGGATGCCCATGGCACCCCCAAGATAATCCAAGGACACCAAAAAGTCAAAGCTTGGGGATGCCCCGGAAGGCATCCCCTCTTTCTTCTACTTCCATCGGTAATTTACTTGGAGCTATATTTTTATTCACCACATGTTATGTGTTTTGCTTGGAGTGTCTTGTATCATTTGTGTCTTTGCTTGTTAGTTTACCACAATCATCCTTGCTGTACACACCTTTTGAGAGAGCCATACATGAATTGGAATTTGCTAGAATACTCTATGTGCTTCACTTATATCTTTTGAGCTTGATAGTTTTGCTCATAGTGCTTCACTTATATCTTTGAGCGTGATATTTTTTTTCTCTAGTACTTCACTTAGATCTTTTAGAGCATGGTGGTGGATTTGTTTTAAAGAAACTATTGATCTCTCATGCTTCACTTAGATTATTTTGAGAGTCATTATTAGCATGGTAATTTGCTTAATGATAATATACTTGGTATTCAAGATATGTGAAACTTTCTTTTGAGTGCGTTGAATACTAAGATAACTTTGATGCTTGATACTTGTTTTGAGATATGGAGGTGATAATATCAAAGTAATTCTAGTTGGGTGATTATGAATTTAAAGAATGCTTGTGTTGAAGTTTGTGATTCCCGTAGCATGCATGTATGGTGAACCGCTTTGTGATGAAGTTGGAGCACAATTTTATTTATTGATTGTCTTCCTTATGAGTGGCGGTCGGGGACGAGCGATGGTCTTTTCCTACCAATCTATCCCCTAGGAGCATACGCGTAGTGCTTTGGTTTTTGATGACTTCTAAATTGTTGCAACAAGTGCATGAGTTCTTATGACTAATGTTGAGTCCATGGATTATACGCACTCTCACCCTTCCGCCTTTGCTAGCCTCTCTAATACCGCGCACTTTTCGCCGGTATCATACACCCACCATATACCTTCCTCAAAACAGCCACCATACCTACCTATTATGGCATTTCCATAGCCATTCCGAGATATATTGCCATGCAACTTTCCACCGTTCCGTTTATTATGACACGCTCCATCATTGTCATATTGCTTTTTGCATGAACATGTAGTTGACATTGTATTTGTGGCAAGGCCACCTTCATAATTTTCATACATGTCGCTCTTGATTCATTGCATATCCCGGTACACCGCCGGAGGCATTCATATAGAGTCATAATTTGTTCTAAGTATCGAGTTGTAATTGTTGAGTTGTAAGAAAAATAAAAGTGTGATGATCATCATTATTAGAGCATTGTCCCAGTGAGGAAAGGATGATGGAGACTATGATTCCCCCATAAGTCGGGATGAGACTCCGGACGAAAAAAAAGAGGCCATAAAAAAAAGGCCCAAACAAAAAAAACAAAAAAAATGAGAGAAAAAGAGAGAAGGGACAACGCTACTATCCTTTTACCACACTTGTGCTTCAAAGTAGCACCATAATCTTCATAATAAGAGAGTCTCATATGTTGTCACTTTCATATACTAGTGGGATTTTTTCATTATAGAACTTTGCTTGTATGTTCCAATGATGGGCTTCCTCAAAAGTGCCCTAGGTCTTCGTGAGAAAGCAAGTTGGATGCACACCCACTTAGTTTCTTTTGTTGAGCTTTCATATACTTATAGCTCTAGTGCATCCGTTGCATGGCAATCCCTACTCACTCACATTGATATCTATTGATGGGCATCTCCATAGCCCGTTGATACGCCTAGTTGATGTGAGACTATCTTCTCCTTTTTTGTCTTCTCCACAACCACCATTCTATTCCACCTATAGTGCTATGTCCATGGCTCATGCTCATGTATTGCGTGAAAGTTGAAAGAGTTTTGAGATTACTAAAGTATGAAATAATTGCTTGTCTTGTCATCGGGGTTGTGCATGATTAAATACTTTGTGTGATGAAGATAGAGCAACAGCCAAACTATATGATTTTGTAGGGATAACTTTCTTTAGCCATGTTATTTTGAGAAGACATAATTGCTTTGATTAGTATGCTTGAAGTATTATTACTTTTATGTCAATATGAACTTTTGTCTTGAATCTTTCAGATCTGAATATTCATGCCACAATTAAAAAGATTTACATTGAAATTATGCCAAAGTATCACTCCGCATCAAAAATTCTTTTTTATCATTTACCTACTCGAGGACGAGCAGGAATTAAGCTTGGGGATGGTTGATACGTCTCCAACGTATCTATAATTTTTTATTGCTCCATGCTACTTTATCTACTGTTTTGGACTATATTGGGCTTTATTTTACACTTTTATATTATTTTTGGGACTAACCTATTAACCGGAGGCCCAGCCCAGAATTGCTGTTTTTTGCCTATTTCAGTGTTTCGAAGAAACGGAATATCAAACGGAGTCCAAACGGAATGAAACCTTCGGGAACGTGATTTTCTCACCGAACGTGATCCAGGAGACTTGGACCCTACTCCAAGAAGTAGCCGAGGAGGTCACGAGGGTGGGGGCGCCCCCCCCCCCCCACCCCTAGGCGCGCCCCCTACCTCGTGGGCCCTCTGTTGCTCCACCGACGTACTCCTTCCTCCTATATATACCTACGTACCCCCGACAGATCAGAAACGGAGCCAAAAACCTAATTCCACCGCCGCAACTTTTTGTATCCATGAGATCCCATCTTGGGGCCTGTTCCGGAGCTCCGCCGGAGGGGGCATCTACCATGGAGGGCTTCTACATCAACACCATAGCCTCTTCGATGAAGTGTGAGTAGTTAACTTCAGACCTTCGGGTCCATAGCTAGTAGCTAGATGGCTTCTTCTCTCTTTTTGGATCTCAATACAATGTTCCCCCCCTCTCTTGTGGAGATCTATTCGATGTAATCTTATTTTTGCGGTGTGTTTGTTGAGACCGATGAATTGTGGGTTTATGATCCAGTATTATCTATGGAAAATATTTGAATCTTCTCTGAATTCTTTTATGTATGATTGAGTTATCTTTGCAAGTCTCTTCGAATTATCCGTTTGGTTTGGCCAACTAGATTGGTAGTTCTTGCAATGGGAGAAGTGCTTAGCTTTGGGTTCAAACTTGCGGTGTCCTTACCCAGTGACAGAAAGGGTTGCAAGGCATGTATTGTATTGTTGCCATCGAGGATAACAAGATGGGGTTTTTATCATATTGCATGAATTTATCCCTCTACATCATGTCATCTTGCTTAAGGCGTTACTCTGTTTTTAACTTAGTACTCTAGATGCATGCTGGATGGCTGTCGATGAGTGGAGTAATAGTAGTAGATGCAGAATTGTTTCAATCTACTTGTCTCAGACGTGATGCCTATATACATGATCATTACCTAGATATGCTCATAACTATGCTCAGTTCTGTCAATTGCTCAACAGTAATTTGTTCACCCACCATAGAATACTTATGCTCTTGAGAGAAGCCACTAGTGAAACCTATGGCCCCCGGGTCTATTCTCATCATATCAATCTCTATCGCTTTATTTACTTGCTTTGTTTTTACTTTGCCTTTTACTTTTCACTTTGCATCTATCTATCAAATATACCAAAAATATTATTTATCATCTCTATCAGATCTCACTCTCGTAAGTGACCATGAAGGGATTGACAACCCCTAATCGCGTTGGTTGCGAGTAGCTATCGTTTTGTGTAGGTACGAGGGACTTGTGCGTGGTCTCCTACTGGATTGATACCTTGGTTCTCAAAAACTGAGGGAAATACTTACGCTACTTTACTGCATCATCCTCTCCTCTTCGGGGAAAACCAACGCAGTGCTCAAGAGGTAGCAGGCTACTATCTATATATAGACATATTCCTTTATTAAAATCAGTTAGAGATATTACATCACATACCTCGAAGCCTGTTAATAGGTTGGTAAAAGCTTCATTCAGCCCGCTCTTGGCGGACTGAATCTTCTCAACCACCATACCCATCAGGGTACAGTGCTCCTCCACGACGGAAGCGCGGCAAATTGCTTCCGCCAAAGTATCCAGCGCCTCTGGATTGATGAGGGTCGCCATTGACGCTCCCCCTCCTTCAAAGGGTGTCGCTTACCCGATTCCAGAGCCATATGGGTCTCCGGAACAGTGTTCGGCTGGGGGCCAGATTGGTCATGGCCCCCGTCATCAGTCTCCATGGGGGTTGGTCCCGCCATGTCTTCGGCAGCCGAGGTGCTACCCTCTGGCGCCATGTTGACGGCCTCCCGCGTCTCTCCATGGCCTGGAGAGGCTCTTTGAGATGAGGCCTTGGTGTTATCCATAGCAGTTGGCAGAGAAGCCCGTTGAGGCATCTCGCTCTCCACCATCCCCGGCTCTAGCGAGTTCCCCGGAGATGATAGTTGGGGGAGATCGCGGGTCGGACTAAAGCATACAATATAAATATATTAAAAGCCACAATCATAAACTACGATATATGTAGGGCATCCTTGGATACTTATGAATCAGCCAGGGGCTTCCACCTGGGGCGCTGCTCGGGGATGACTTCGGCGTTCGAATCCGAGTCGTCCGAGAGGGATATCTTCCCCTCTTGGACGCCTATGCCTCTGGGTCTTCGGAGGCTGCTCTTTTCTTCCTCCTCCACTTAGGGGAAGAGTCGCTCTCGTCTTCCTCCTCTTTTTCATCTTCATCTCCCTCGTGGGAGGAGAAGGCTTCGGAATCCCCGGACATAGCGTCTGGGGGACCTTTACGGCGGGGGCCGCTTTCTGCCTCCTTGCCCTTCTTCTTGGCTTTCTTCTCTGGCGCCTGGTACCGCGCCGGAGCCAGCATCCTCGTCAGCAGAGGATCAGTTGGGTCTTCGGGCAGCGGAGCCGGACACTTTATCCGCTCCACCTTCTTCATCCAGCCCTGGATAAAGGATGAAAGTCTTAATACACCCATGTGATTTCTGAACTAAGTTATGTTCGGAAACTGAAAAACTTACCGGGGAGGCTGGGTGAGCACAGTCGAGGCCGATGTCGTTGGTCGTCTCCGGCCACGACTTCTGGGCCTTGAAAAACAGCCTCCAGATATCTTCGTGCGTCGTGCCAAAGAATCGCTGTAGGGTCCACGGCCCTTCCAGATTGAACTCCCACATATGGAGAGGCTGGCGCTAGCAAGGAAGGGTCTGGCAGAATAGCATCACCAGCTGGACTACATCGGTATGGGTGGTGTTCTTTTATATAATATTTTTGATGCGCTTTTACAGCATCAACACCTCATCGGTTGACCCCCAGTCTGGACCCTTGTTGATCCATGATGCAAGTTGCATTGGGGGTCTGGATCTAAACTCAGGAATGGCCGCCCAGTTGGCGCCGCGAGGTTCGGTGATGTAGAACCACTCCTGCTGCCATATCTTCATAGTCTCCACGAAGGCCCCTTTGGGCCAGGTGACGTTGGGGAGTTTGCTCACCATTGCACCTCCGCAGTCCGCATGCTGCCCATCCACCACCTTGGGCTTCACGTTGAAGACTTTGAGCCAAAAGCCGAAGAGGGGGGGGGGGATGCAGAGGAGCGCCTCGCACACGATGATAAACGTCGAGATGTGGAGGAAGGAGTTTGGGGCTACATCATCGAAATCTAGCCCATAATAGAACATGAGGCTGCGGACAAAAGGGTGAAGTGGAAACCCTAGTCCATGGAGGAAGTGGGGGAAGAATACCACCCTTTTGTCGGGCTCTGGAGTGGGGATGACCTGCTTCTTGGCAGGGATCCTGTATGCAATATCCGTACTTAGGTACCCGCCTCCTGGATCTCCTTGATGTCCTTCTCCTTCACGGAGGAGGCCACCCACTTGCCTTGAGAGCCGGATCTGAACATGACTGGAGAGGTTGGTGGCGGTGGGGAAAATCAAAGCTCGGGCGCTGGAGCTCGAAGATGGGAAGGCTGAGGAAGGAAGAAGGCATGGGATAGAAAAGGTGGATCTTTATCCGCTTATATAGGCCGTGAATACCGAGCGCCCGCTCCCCTAGCCTTAAAACCTCGCCTGTTCCCAATGAGGGTATGCACCATGGTTTGTTGAGTTACCCAAATACCATTGATATGCAATCCCGTATTAAGTCGGCACGATCTCTGATTGATTGGACGTGCCAATGAGGTGTGGCCTCGAAACACTAAACGTGGGGGTGTGAAAACGGTTCAAAATGCCGGAGGGTCAAGTCTGACGCTCCGTCAAAAAAGTTGTCAGTCAAAGGCACTATTCTTATTTTTTATATATTCTGCCTTCGCGGCTAAGGATTGTATTTATTATGAAAAGTTGGATACAATTCTTTTACAGAGGAAAGCCGATGCATATTCTTTAAGGAACCCGCCTTGCAATGACGAAGACAATCTGAGCACCGAATATATCATCATTGAAGACAGGTTCATGGGCTACTGTGAAGTCTTGGACTCGGGGGTCCTCGGGCGTCCGGTCTATTGATGTGGGCCGGACTGATGGGCCGTCAAGATACAAGACAGAAGATTATCTCTCGTGTCCGGTGGGGACTCTCACATGGGTGGATGGCAAGTATAGGTGTCCTGATATTTTATTCCTTTCTGTAAAACTGACTTCAACCCTAAGCCCCTCCGGTGTCTATATAAACTGGAGGGTTAGATCGGAGGTAGGATCACAACATTGTTAGGCTAGCTAGCTAGGGTTAGCCGAATCGATCTCGAGGTAGATCAACTCTTGTAACCCCTATCCCCTCAAATATAATCAAGCAGGATTAGGGTTTTACCTCCATTAAGAGGGCCTGAACCTGGGTAAATACTGTGCCCCTTCTCCATTGTTACCATTGATCTTCAAATGCAGAACTTGGGCCCCCCTACCCAAGATCTGCCGGTTTTGGCACCGGAACTTTCCTCATCGGCCTTGTAGAGGATCATGTACATCGACTGCCTAGCGTACATAGACAGACATGATTAGTTGAGGATGAATAGGCGACTGGCATGTACACTCAAATGATTTACACATGGGTATAGATACAATAAGGATGCTAACCATGAATAAGAATTAATGCAATGACTTAGTTGAGGACAATGGATACAGATCTCCCAAATTCACCAAAACAAGATAGAACAAAAAATAACAAAAGTAATAGGTATTTAGCGAATAGCAGTCTCAAGGTGTTCTTGTGACATGTGGTTGCCGTATATGGAGTCATAATATACTCATGGATATTAAGATTAATAATCTACAACAGGAAGTGTTTTTTCAGCATGACAACATTGATCAATCAGGAACTAAATATAACATCTCCACAATCACCAAATGTTTGGGAAAATGATAACTTAAGAAGAAAATAGGAACTCAATCAGGAGTGCCCAAACATCCAATCACCAATCATATAACCACTGTTAGCAAGCTAGTTCAGTTTCAGAAATGTACCCCATTCATGAGACCAGCAGCAAAGGATGCAACCCAACCAACAAAGCACTTGGGATAGCCTCGGTTCACCCCGGGCTCGAGAACTTGGCGGGAACACCAACGGAAAGTCTTCGCTCCATTCGTGCTTGCACAGGTACGCCTGGCCAAGGGAGTAGTCCAGCACTCGTTCCACAGGGACTGCCACCACACTGCTGATACGCCTCCAACGTATCTATAATTTTTTATTGTTCCATGCTATTATATTATCCATCTTGGATGTTTTATATGCATTTATATGCTATTTTGTATGATTTTTGGGACTAACCCAATAACCTAGAGCCTAGTGCCAGTTTCTGTTTTTCCTTGTTTTTGAGTTTTACAAAAAAGGAATATCAAACAAAGTCCAAACGAGCTGAAAATTTACGGTGATTTTTTTATGGACCAGAAGAAGCCCTCGAAGCAAAAGAGTTGGGCCAGAAGAGTCCCGAGTCAACCACGAGGGTGGAGGGCACGCCCTACCCCTATGGGCGCACCCCCTACCTCGTGGCTGACTCAGCGACCCCCCCTGACGTGAAACCAACGCCAAAAATTCCTATAAGTACAGAAACCCCGAAAAGAAACCAAGATCGGGAGTTCCACTGCCGCAAGCCTCTGTAGCCACGAAAGACCAATCGGGGCCCTGTTCCGGCACCCTGCCGGAGGGGGGGTCCATCACCGGTGGCCATCTTCATCATCCTAGCGGTCTCGATGATGAGGAGGGAGTAGTTCACCCTTGGGGCTGAGGGTATGTACCAGTAGCTATGTGTTTGATCTCTCTCTCTCTCTCTCTTTCTCTCTCTCGTGTTCTTGATATGGCACGATCTTGATGTACCGTGAGCTTTGCTATTATAGTTGGATTTCATGACGTTTCTCCCCCTCTACCTTCTTGTAATGGATTGAGTTTTCCCTTTGAAGTTATTCTTATCGGATTGAGTCTTTAAGGATTTGAGAACACTTGATGTATGTCTTGCATGTGCTTATCTGTGGTGACAATGGGATATTCACGTGATCCACTTGATTTATGTTTTCGTGATCAACTTGCGGTTTCTGTGACCTTGTGAACTTATGCATAGGGGTTGGCATGCATTTTTGTCTTGAATCTCCGGTAGAAACTTTGGGGCACTCAATAAAGTTCTTTGTGTTGGTTTGTATAGATAAATCTGAGATTGTGTGATGCATATCGTATAATCAAACCCGCGGATACTTGTGGTGACATTGGAGTATCTAGGTGACATTAGGGTTTTGGTTGATGCGTGTCTTAAGGTGTTATTTTACTACGAACTCTAGGGCTGTTTGTGACACTTATAGGAATAGCCCAATGGATTGATCGGAAAGAATAACTTTGAGGTGGTTTCGTGCCCTACAATAATCTCTTCGTTTGTTCTCCACTATTAGTGACTCTGGAGTGACACTTTGTTGAATCTTTAGGGATTGTTATATGATCCAATTATGTTATCATTGTTGAGAGAACTTGCACTAGTGAAAGTATGAAGCCTAGGCCTTGTTTCGAAGCATTGCAATACTGTTTTCGCTCACTTTTATCGCTTGCTACCTTACTGTTTTTATATTTTCATATTACAAAAACATATATCTACTGTCCATACTACACTTGTATCACCATCTCTTCGCCGAACTAGTGCACCTATACAAATTACCATTATATTGGGTGTGTTGCAGACACAAGAGACTCTTTGTTATTTGGTTGCAGGGTTGTTTGAGAGAGACCATCTTCATCCTACGCCTCCCATCACTAAAAAAAAGAAACATCCGTGACATTTTGGGCCGAACAAAAAAAAATTATGTCATGCTTATGACACTTTTATGATCATAATTGTGACAAAACCCGGTATCATCATAGATGTGGTGGGCTCCTACTTCTATGAAAAAAATCATGATAGTAAATGGGCTTTTCGTCTTGGGCGGGCCGGAGACGCAGCTGCATGACATTCTTTGGGCCGTCCATGACGGAAAAAACCGTGGTAGCAGCAAGGGCGAGGGCGAGGAAAACTGTGGTGACATACGAGAATGCAATTTTTTATGTGCTAGCAGTATCTGTATACTACAACAGGACAAACCCAAGCTGGCACAACCACTGCAAGTCAGCATTGACCGGTCGGAAGAGAACATGTCATTTTTTATCGTATTCTATATGTTTTTTGTGTGTTATTATTAGTGACCCGTCAGCAGGGTGTGATGCTAAGTTATCACTGATCGAGCAACTAAGCCTATTCATGATGATGAAATCATCACTAACCAGGAGACACCCATTATGATTAATGGGTGGCTTCGAGATTTCTTATGGGCACAGGCATCGCAACATGTCAGTGATGATATATTTTGGGCGGTGTTAATCGCGCATGCATTAGTGTATCATCATTTACCTTTACCATAGCCCCTATATGTTCCTCCTTGACTTTGATGACAAGTAAAAAAAGGGTGATGATGAACCTTAGAGCAGAATATGGGGAGGACAAGAAAAAGAATCAAGCAACGAAGAGAAAGCTCATGGCAGATTAAAGAGGCTTGTGAACGGTTTGCCACTTGTTGGTTCGTTTTCCTACATGTTCTAATTCCCGATGCGCAAAGAATGTAAAGTGCATTTTTTTTAAAAAAAAAGGGGTCAAACTTTCTATATTTGACAAAACTTATATAACAAAAATATGAAAATCTACAACTGCAAGGAAATAAAACATGAAATACATTGATCCCTCCGATCCATATTACTTGTCACTCAAGCGGATGTATCTAGCACTAAAATACATCTAGATACATCTATTTGAGCGACAATTAATAGGGATCGGAGGGAGTACATGATGGGTTTTTTTTTGAATTTTGCACATGATGGATAATAAAGATGCCAATTTGGTATTGCAGATATTTATATATTTTTTCCTAGAAAGTTGGTCAAATCGAGTTGAAAAGTTTGACTCACCTTACATTTTGGAATTTATTTAGGGAGCACTGTGTTTTTAGGGCGAACGGAAGAAGTGTTGTTTTCCAGAAAAGAGAGGATTCACGAGTAATTGACCACCTTGCTGGGCTTATTTGGCCCGGGCCTAGGGCTGCAGCGCTAGGGTGGATATCGACGGTAGATGGGAGACTTTGTTTGCTGGGAGCTCCTATGCGCCGCTCGCTGCGGCGAATTATCGAGCGAACGCACAGGGCCGACTCCAGCTGGGCCGGCCCATTAGCGAAACACAGTAAAAATGCAAAAAATACTAAGACTGCTGGAGGAGGTAAGGAATCGAACCTGGCACCTCCTGTAACTTACGCACGAGCCTAGACAGCTGGGCCGGTCCATAAGCTTTCTGGTTTTACTATGGCGCGTGCAGCTAAAGCTAATGCAGATGCTGTATTTTTTTAATGTGAACACTTTTCAAATTTGAGAAGAAAAACTAAAAAAATATAATCAGAATTTACAGAGCCAACACGAGTTTTAAAAAAATCAATAAACACAGAAAAGTTTTTCGAAAATCTGAACAAGTATTTAATAGCGATTTTTTCAAAAACATGAATATTTTGGAAAGGAGAACAAATTTTGAATTGTGAACAAAAACAATTTGTAGACATGATTTTTTTTGTAAACATGAACTTTTTAGAATTGTTGAACAAAATTTTGAAATGGGAACAATTTTTAAAATAACAAACAAATTTTGAATTTTTAGAACAAATTGTACAATGGAGAACAATTTTGAAAATCCCAAACAAATTTTAAATGTGAACACTTTTTTAATAAGTGAACAAAAATATGAAAAATAAGAACTTTTTTTGAAATTTGTGAACAATTTTTTAATACAGGCATTTTTTGAAATCCATGTCATTATTTTCAAATTTCTCAAAAAATGAAAAAAAAAGTAATTCGAACAATTTTTTTAAAAACAGGAACATTTTCTGAAAATTCAAAACAAAAATTTTGAAACCAGAAACATTTTTTGAATTTATGAACAAATTTTGTACAATGGGAACATTTTTCGAATTTTTGAACAAAATCTGAAAAACAGGAACATTTTTTGAAATTCAGATGTTTTTTGAAAATAAACTTCAAAAGGAAAAAAAAGAAACAGAAAAAAGAAAAAAGAAAAAAAGAAACAGAAAAAGAAAATAAAAAAGAAAAAGAAGATAAATAGAAAAAAGAAAAATGAAAAAGAAACTGAAAAAGAAAAGGTCTGTTCAGGAACCTTCTAGAAGGTTCCCAAAACCGGAAAAAACCTGCTGGAAACATCATAGAAGGTTCCCAAAACCTAGTCTGCTGTAACGCTAAAACGGGCCGGCCCACTGGTTCGCTCGCTCGCACCTCCTCTGTGCGAAGCGTCGACAGCTTGCCGCAACGAGCGGCAAGTACGATTTTCCTTGTTTGCTTGCCCTAGTAGGGTTGTGATTCGCCAGCCCCAGCCCCAGCCGCCCGCCGCTAGTAGAGAGGTAAGAGAGCTCATATGCACCTGCGCTGACGAAAAAAATCACAACAAATACTAGAAAAATCAAAAAATCCAAAAATAAATTGTGCCATAGACAATTTGATGCGTGAGGTTTGCTTCAATGCTCAAATCATTTGGACATCTGAGGAGCTCTCAGCAAAAAAGACAAAATGAGGGTCTGTAAAAAGTTAAGTGTTTATGTACTGTTTTGGCCCGATTTATCTTTTTGCTGAGAGCCGCTCAGATACCCATATGACTTAAAATTTGGAGCAGGCCTCGGGCATCAAATTATCTACCGCACAAATTTTTTCTGGAATTGTTTGATTTTTTTGGAAGTTTTTACGATTTTTTTTCTAACTGGGTGCAGATGAGCCTGGGCACCAAAACGCCCTACCCGTGTTTATGTTTTTTTCTTATTTTCTATGTGCCAATAATGTGAGGTGCATTTAAAAATTTGAAACTCTCTATGTTTGACAAAAATTTATATAAGAAAAATATGAAAATCTTCAATAGCAAATAAATAAAACATGAAAATACATTACATGACGGATAATAAAGATGACAATTTGGTATTGCAGATATTTACGCTTTTTCTAGAAAGTTGGTCAAATCGAGTTGACATTTTTGACTCACCTTACATTTTGGAATTTATTTAGGGATCACTGTGTTTTCTAGAAAAGAGAGGATTCACGGGTTAATTGACCACCTTGGTGGGCTTATTTGGCTTGTGCATAGCAGGGCTGCGGCTAGGGTAGAGATCGACGGTGGATTGGAGACTTGTTTGCTTCGCTTGCCCTAGTAGAGACGTAAGAGAGTGATGTGCCGCCCGCCGCCAGCTGAGCACTTCTTCTTCTTCCCCCCTTCGGATTCTTCTCCGTTTCCACCTCCAATTGCTACCTCCCCCGTCCTTAAGAATCCACCCGCCGCCCGTCCAGGAAAGCCAATTAAACGGAAGGAACGCCGGCCGGACGAGCGGATATGGGCAAATTCAAGCGCGGCTCGCTGAATCCGGCTGCCCAACCCCCCGCCGTCGTCGACGGCGGGGCCAATCCTCCTCCAGCGTCATGCCTCATCGACCGCGTGGCCTACATCGCCGACGTCACCAACGCGAGCACCGCCATGTGCAACACCACGGACAACACCGACAATCACGGCGTCACCATCCAGGTCACCTTCGTCGTCGGCGACCCGCCGCTCGTCTCCTACCTGTGCGCCCACTGCATCGGATCGCAGTTTGCTTATGACCCCGTCATCGTCGCCACGGAGGGCAGGCTCGCCCTCCTCGCCATTGACATCGGACGGTCTTGTTCAGGCCGCGGGCGCAAACACTACATCTATTATGCCGGCGACACCAGCAGAGGCATGGACCCGTCGCTCAAGCGGCTTCCCGACCCGGATCCCGCCCCACAGTCCCTGCACCGCTTCTACGACGGCTATCATCTCGGCCTCCTCCGGCGGCCTCGTCCCCAGTCCCAGCCCCAACTCCAAGGCGGGGGTTTTCTGCGCCCACCTTGCAATTACCGCGCCCAGGAGGAGGAGCATGTCTCCTACGTCGTCGCTGGGCTCTTCCTCAAACACAAACCATCAGCACCCGGTCACCTGTTCGACCTTTACCTCTACAGCTCCGATACCAACAAGTGGTCCATCCAGGACCAGGAGCCCCCCTTATTGCTGCTCCAACATCAGCAACAGCGAGCCGGCGGCGGCGGCTTTGATTTTGTCACAAACAAGGCCATCTCCATCGGCGGAGAACACGGTGGTTCCACCACCATGTGCTTCGTCGACCTGCAGCAGGGCATCCTTCAATGCAACGTGCTCGACAGCATCCCAGGGCTCCGCTACTGTCCGATGCCGCCGCCCCTTGAACCCAACCCTGTCACCATGGTCCAGTCTTACCCACAGGCTTTCCGTGATGTAGCCATCATCGACGGTGGCCGCCGCATCAAGTGCGCCCAGCTGCATCTGGATGTCACCTTAAACTGCGAGGATAGCAACTGGGTGGACTGGACTGTTCCCTCCTACCATGGCTGGAAGGCAGCCACATGGAGCATGGACGCTGCCTATCCTTCTTCTGGCTGGCGCCAGGACAGCGAGGTAGTTCATGCGTCTGAGATTGGCAGCACCATAGACCCGCCGCTTCTCCAATTGCCGCCGTATGAGTTCGACGGCGACCAAGGCCCTCCTCTTCCGCTGACCTTTGAGAAGCTCCACACAAGCCTGCCTGTGATCAGCTTGCATGACGACGGCAAAGACGTCGTCTACTTCATGACCAAGGTCCATTCTTATCATAAGGCCGCATTGGTGATTGCGGTTGACATGTCCAACAAGACAACACAACAAGTCATACAGTTCCTCCCAGGGAAATTTATGGAGCGCGCCTTTGTACACAGCAGGATCTCCAAATTTCTCAGTATGGCTCCAGGCTCCAGCTCCAGGCTCGGGCACAAGAGGAAACATGAAACGACCAGGGATGGTGACACTAATGACATGTTCGTACTGATGAGTGATACTGTTATGATGGAACCAAACAATCCCCATCCAGCTGAAACATAATGAAAATATAAGAAAATTCTAATGTAAAATCAGGCATGTGGTACCGAAGGAAGAATGGTTGTCTATGACTGTAACACCATCCCGGTTTGCTTCTGCTTTCTGTAAAGCCATCCCGGTTTCGAATGTCAAGACCAACACATTTTGCCCGGAGAAGGTCTGCTAGAATGACTAATGTCAACAATATGAACTGTACATTGACAGCGAATGGAAGTTATCTCAGGACCTGACACATGAGTGCCTTCATCACTTATTGGTGTAATGCCTAAGGATTTCACAATGAATGGAAATGCTACAGCTGGAGACATGGGCGATTTTGCCACCTCTATGAACATGTGACCTCTAGATAATGCAGAGGAAACTCACCCATATATCTTCTTTTAAATGAAGCTCGCATCAATTCGTTCCGCTGCCGATTAATTGTATACTTTTAGCAGTCTTATCATCAAGCTACATATTTTTTTCCACAACTTTTACCATGCACCCTACTTAACTAGTACTAGAGATAGAACCTTGTCCTCAAGGTTCAAATGAAAACTGGAAAACTCCCACGTTGCTTCTTCTAGAAACAGATTTTTGCAAATGTATTAGCCACTGGATGACGGCCACATCATTGCAAATGATCGCTCTCATGTTCAATAACTCCAATGGTTCAGTAGTTTTTACTCTTCACTGGTATGTGGAATCGGTAGGAAAGGTCCTCGTGCTCGTCCCTGAGGTGAGTAGGCGGTTCGTGGAACTATGCAGGTACAAATTTACTCATCTGCAACCTAGTCCTGGGCTAGGCAATATGAGGCAAATACTAACTTGTTGGCAAGGTGGTATTTTCACAGTTGTTCACATCATTTAGAGATGGCAATAAAAAACATGTCATGCAAGGTACTCCCTCCGTTCCTAAATGTAAGCCTTTGTAGAGATTTCACTATAAACCACATACGGATGTATATAGATGCATATTAATTGTAGATTCATTCATTTTGCCCGTATGTAGTCCACCTAGTTAAATCTTTATAAAGACTTATATTTAGGAACGGAGGGAGTAATTATTTAGAGCTATCTCTAGTGAGCAATTCTTGCATGCCAAAAGAATTGTGTCCTAATTAAATTTTAGTTATAAAACGACTAAGGGAGAATTTATGGCGTACTATGGGA
Organism: Triticum dicoccoides; assembly: GCF_002162155.2. Classification (NCBI taxonomy): domain Eukaryota; kingdom Viridiplantae; phylum Streptophyta; class Magnoliopsida; order Poales; family Poaceae; genus Triticum; species Triticum dicoccoides. The sequence continues at coordinate 72,468,070 of NC_041381.1, forward strand.
AAACATCTTTGTACTAACGCTAATTGGTTAAAAGAAGACAATTTTTGTTCACTCTATGTTATTATTCTATTTAACTTCACTAAAAGAAGACAAACAAATACTAGAATGTCTATGTGAAACCATCCTCAGTTTTCAAAAGTCACGGGCCAAGCACATTTTACCCAGAGAAGGTCTATTAGAATAACTAGATAGGTATGTTAGAATGACTAGGCAAACACCACAGGAGTTATTAAATGAACTATTTTCTTTAACGAACATCCAATATCTCCGCTAGCAAACTTCACTGAGAGTTTGCATTCGCCAGTGTGCCACCATTCCTTATACATACTGTACTTTACTTCTTCATGCTTCAAGCATTCCGCAATCGCTCATCGTGGAAAAAGGTAGTTACTCGTGTATCTCAACGTAAATGAATGAAGTCACTTAAGTCTTGGTACAGTTATAAGTGATGAAGGCACCAAATTACTTTCAGTGGCATTTATTGCTGTTTGTACTAAATGTGATTATTATTTCAGATTTGGATGGGTGCTTTGTAAAGCTGAGCACATGACAACAAATTTTAGCTGCCACCGCAAGGGATGGTAATAACAACACCTATCCTCCTGCCTCCTCATACAAAGCCCAAAGTTTTGTCAGTGAATTCTTCAGTGCACAAGGCCATTCGTTGTTCACCCATTCCACAACACCACAACTGTCACCCTCATGCAACCAATTAGTTTTCTTTGTCTCAGCATTATAATTAACACGAAAGTGCATTTAATTACAGATTATAGCATTTACAGAGAAGATAATATAATTACAGTTCTACAACATAATTATGAAATCAAAACGAAGCATTGCAATTCAGATTATAGCATTTACAAAGCATTGCAATTATGAACTTTATCAAAACACAATTATTTAAACATAGCATTACTGACTCTAGCACTTACAGAGCATTGCATTTTACCTAATCCAAAAAATCTTGTTTGCTACTAACCTTGTCGGCGCAACCATAAAACCAATTAGTTCGATTATTGGTGTAACCTGACCTTGTTGTACGCGGGCTGAGCACCCCCTTTCTCTGCTCAAAGCAACCTCATAAGCGCCTACCAGTGTACGCTTCATGAGGTCCACCACTGTTTATTCACTGCTCCCCTTCTATCAATGGAATGATACGCTCCGCGCGTATTCGCGGAAAAAAAACGACGGCCAGTGTTGAGCCCTTCGAACACAACAAGCCTCTCAGGAAACTTGCCATGCTTGCAAAAGTGCTTTCCAATGCCATCGATCAATGCCCAACCAATCCATGTCCTCTGTTGTTGCTGGGCTAAGCAGAGAAACAACAAAAATTCAAATTAAATCAAAGCTCAAATCGAAAAATCCCAAATCACAAACCCTAACCCTGGTCAGAGAGGTCACGCTAATTACATACGACACGTCGGCGTGCTTGTGTGGTAGTAGCGACACGGAATCCGAACTCGTCTTGCCGTCATTCCATAAAACCATGGCTGCGGCGGGTGGCGGCTAGTGAACTAAGGTGCCAGTGGCGGCGGCGGGCGGCGGCTAGTGAACTCAGGTGCCGGCGAGGGCACGCGCCAGATTAGATAGGGGGTGCTAGTCGGGTTGGGTCGAATCAGGTTAATACGACCGGCGCTAACGGTCGTAGGAAACGTGCCGTCTGCCCCTTGCCATGTGGCCTAACTGGCGGGCCCGACAGTTCACGTTTTCTGTCAAGACGTGGTTATTCGACCAGTTAGTGCTTTCTGCAATGAAATTACTGAAACAAGTGTTTTCAACAAACTTTTATGAAAACGGTGGTTTTTAGCACCAAGCGAAGCAATTGTGGTGGTTTTGGCAATTTACTCCATAATGGAGGAAAATGATCTTGTACTAATGTTGATTGGTTAAAAGAAGACATTTTTTCTTTATTCTACATTTTTCTTTTTTCTACATGATTATCCTATTTATCTTCACTAAAAGAAGACAAACAATACTGGCATCATCATGGGTTCTGCCGTATTCACTTTCTGTAAGTTGGCAAAAATGCATTGGTAAGTTTTTAAAATTCTAAACAAACAAGCACATATGTATTGAGTTGAAACTTTCCCATAAACAATTTCGTAAAATAATATGACCATTTAAAACATGCATGAAAATAAGAAAACGAGAATGCTAGAGTTTAACTTTCAAAACTTAAAGTGGAGCATCCTCATGTTCACATATACCCCCACGTCACATATGGACAAATTATTTCATGAAAATATACCTGTGTAAATTTCTAGCCAATACCTATATATGCGTTGGATTTTTTTTTGAATTTTTCAAAGTTACATACTATTTTTTGAAATTTTGTGAAGTGAGTTTTGGTGTACCCAGTGTTGTAAATATGAGCAATTTACCGAATGATTTTATTAACAGAAATGGTAGATAAAGCATGACTAATATAGCAGAGATAAAACAAGTCATGCAATCTAACAGAGAGAAGGTAAATAGCATCTGATATGAACTGTATCCAAACATATCTAGAGCAGATAGTAGAGCAAGTTGCATATATGAAGTAAAACCTAACATATCTAGGGCAAACACTAGAACAAGAAACTATGGCAAGACCTCGAACAGAAAGAAGAAGAACACATACGGGACAACAACAGTAGTAGCACTGGACTTGGGGTCGGTGTCCTCGCCAGCCATGTCGTCGAGGAGGTTGTCGACGTCGGGGAAGAAGTCGTCGTCAGGGAAGTAGTCATTGGAGTCCCGGGCGTCCGTGACGAAGAAGTCAGTAGTCGCATGGAGCGCTCCCCAAAAACCTTATCACCCTTCTCCCGTACAAGACTCAAAGAGGTGCGGTTTCGAAGGCCTACTGTCCCGACTCGTGGTGCACGCCGCAAGCCGGGATGAGGAAGACAGCAGCAGCACATAGATTGGAACCGATGGCGAGAGGAAGAAGAAGATCTGGTGCGTCTCTCTGAGAGGAGTGACCTCCCTTATATAGGCGCAAGAGAAGGAGGCGAGAGGCCAGCGACGGAGGGTGAAACGAAGAGACGGAGATGAAGCGAACAGCCAGCAGCCGACACATTCAAACTCCAGTATCGCAAAAATCTTTTCAGTGTCCGTATGACCTTTTGTATACCCGTCGTGCGTGGCAAAAATTTAGACATTGGCTCGGCTCATTCCCGCGGCGCAGCGTGGGGCGTCTGACGAGGCGAGGCGAGGCGAGGCGTGGTGTGGCGAGGCGGGCGGCGGAGGAGGAGCGCGCGCGGATGTCCCTCTTGTTCTCATGCACATACAAGTGGGGAAAGAACCTCCCTTATAAGGAGGTCCAACTCCAACTAAACTAGCAATGTGGGACTAAACTTTAGTAGTATCCCTTACCTTGCACGAATGGGCTAAGTAGGCCTCTTGGATTTATTAGGAATTTCTGAAATAGTTATTGGGTTGTCCCAAAATAGACTAAATTCCAGCAATCCCCCACCAGATCCCAGAGGCACACAAGAATTGCCTTTGGCTCCAGAACACTGATTTATATAACGGTACTGCAGTGGAGACTGTTAAGTTGAACTTCCACCTAGAACTCTATGCTACACTAGTAAGCAACTTGAACAATGGACTGGGCCTTGTACTGCAAGTTTTCTGCGAATCTAGCTTCACACAAAGCCTTGACCGATACTGGGCTACTGCGGGTCTTCCCCGCGGGTGGAGCTTATGCGTCATTCTCCAAGAACTTTCATGAGTTTACAAGAGAGAACCCTACTCTCATAGTTTGCGATGTTTAACAATCAGGCTCATATAGGTGTGTTCTTCAAAAGATGTTCTGCAGGACAACATCTCTGCTTAAAAGAGCCACTTAGAACACATTAAGATATACATCAACCTGCCATGCAGATTAGGAGAGTATTGCATCTTCATGGAGTAGTATTGTTAATAGTAAGGATACTCTCCTCTCAATTGACCAACAACTTGTCTTCCACATCTAATTCACGGGATCTCCGATCATAAAGAATAGGTTACTGATGACCCACAAGTATAGGGGATCTATCATAGTCCTTTCGATAAGTAAGAGTGTCGAACCCAACGAGGAGCAAAAGGAAATGACAAGCGGTTTTCAGTAAGGTATTCTCTGTAAGCACTGAAATTGTAGGTAACAGATAGTTTTGTGATAAGATAATTTGTAACGGGTAACAAGAAATGAAAGTAAATAAGGTGCAGCAAGGTGGCCCAATCCTTTTTGTAGCAAAGGACAAGCCTGGACAATTTCTTATAAGGAGAAAAGCGCTCCCGAGGACACATGGGAATCGTCAAGCTAGTTTCATCATGCTCATATGATTCGCGTTCGTTACTTTGATAATTTGATATGTGGGTGGACCGGTGCTTGGGTACTGCCCTTTCTTGGACAAGCATCCCACTTATGATTAACCCCTATTGTAAGCATCCGCAACTACAAAAGAAGTATTAAGGTAAACCTAACCATGGCATGAAACTAATGGATCCAAATCAGCCCCTTACGAGGTTTAAGCTTCTGTCACTCTAGCAACCCATCATCTACTTATTACTTCCCAATGCCTTCTGCTAGGGCCAAATAATGGTGAAGTGTCATGTAGTCGACGTTCACATAACACCACTAGAGGAGAGACAACATACATCTCATCAAAATATCGAACGAATACCAAATTCACATGACTACTAATAGCAAGACTTCACCCATGTCCTCAGGAACAAACGAAACTACTCACAAAGCATATTCATGTTCATAATTAAAGGAGTATTAATATGCATTAAGGATCTGAACATATGATCTTCCACCAACTAAACCAATTAGCATCAACTACAAGGAGTAATCAACACTACTAGCAACCCACAGGTACCAATTTGTGGTTTTGGATACAAGATTAGATACAAGAGATGAACTAGGGTTTGAGAGGAGATGGTGCTGGTGAAGATGTTGATGGAGATTGACCCCCTCCCGATGAGACGATCGTTGGTGATGACGATGGTGATGATTTCCCCCTCCCGGAGGGAAGTTTCCCTGGCAGAACAGCTCCGTCGGAGCCCTAGATTGGTTCCACCAAGGTTCCGCCTCGTGGCGGCGGAGTTTCGTCTCGTAAGCTTGCTTATGATTTTTTCCAGGGTAAAAGCCTTCATATAGCAGAAGATGGGCATCTGAGGGCCACCAGGGGGCCCATGAGACAGGGGCGCGCCCCCACCCTCGTGGCCAGGGTGTGGCCCCCCTCTGGTACTTTCTTTACTGGATAATTCTTATTAATTCAAAAAATGACTTTTGTGGAGTTTCAGGACTTTTGGAGCTGTGCAGAATAGGTTTCCGATACTTGCTCCTTTTCCAGCCAGAATCCCAGCTGCCGGCATTCTTCCTCTTCATGATAAACCTTGTAAAATAAGAGAGAATAGCCATAAGTATTGTGACATAACGTGTAATAACAACCCATAATGCAATAAATATCGATATAAAAGCATGATGCAAAATGGACGTATCAACTCCCCCAAGCTTAGACCTCGCTTGTCCTCAAGCGGAAACCGATATCGAGAAATATGTCCACATGTTTAGAGATAGAGGTGTCGATAAAAATGAAATATAGACATGAGGGCATCATGATCATTCTTATAACAGCAACATATATAGATTTTGTCATGTGATTTCTTATTCTCACGTAAAAATCTATTCACAATGTCAAGTATGGTACAGAAAATTCACTGAAAACTAACAAACTATAATCTCAGTCATTGAAGCAATTGCAATTTATCATAACATCAGAAAGAGTCAAGAATAGAGCTTTTCAGCAAGTCCACATACTCAACTATCACATAGTCTTCTACAATTGCTAACACTCACGCAATACTTATGGTTATGGAGTTTTAACCGGACACTGAGAAAGATAGGGGCTTATAATTTCGCCTTCCAACGTATTCACCTTTGGGTGATGTCAACAATAATAATCCATGCTAACTTACATCCAATTGGATATATATATATATATCAGGATCTTTCCAACACGAGGTGCTTGCCAAAGGATAAAATGAAAAAGGGAAAGGTGAAGATCACCTTGACTCTTGCATAAAGTAAAGGGACAATTCCATTTCTCCCCCTAACTTGAACCCACACCTGGCATTTACCCCTAAATTTCGAGTATGCTCAAAAATACCCCTCTTCCGTCAAAGCTTCTTATAGAAATACCCTTCCGTGCCATTTCCGTGTGGTCAAAAGCGTTTGACCGACTGCGGTACATTTTCTGGCCAGTTTTACCCCTCTACATGTATGACACTTACAGGTGGGACCTACCCTAGAAAAAAGAAAAGGAAAAATCTCTCTCTATCTCTATCTCACCCCCTCTCTCACTTACAGGTGGACCTGCCAAAAAAATAAAAGGAAAAAGAAAAACTTTATTCTCTCTTACCTCTCTGTGTCTCTCTCTCGCTCACTTCCGGCGGCGGCCAACAGCAGACGACGGTGGCCAGGATTAGGCTCGCCGGCGTGGTCCCGCTGCGCTCAGTGCCGCATAATCATCCATCGATTGACCACTGTTTGGCGTGAGGACAGACACCAGAACCAGCACCCTAACGGAACCCGCACACGGTTTATGTCGTCGCCGCATCGTCTCACGCACGCGTGACCAACGACAACCTCAAGCCTCTGTAGCATGCCCATTAGATCGAGCACTTCCCGATTTGTTTTCCAGCGGGACGAATCAGACCGAGGCACCCGAAATCGATGGCTCACTCGTTGTCTTCCCCAACTCCGGTGGAGTGCGGCCGCTGCCCGAGCTCCTCTACCCATGAATCTAGGAGAATTCCCCAAAGTTACTTAGCCCCAAGACAACCTCCCGAATGTCCTGGTGAGTCCTCGAGCTTCCCTGCATCCCCGAAAACCTCCCCCCATGAGCGCCGCCCGTCGCAGCCGCTCAAGCTCACCGTTGCCCATCCCCCAGCCACCCCACAGTCTCGGGCCACCACTACAAAAAAAAGACACATCCGTGACATTTTGGACCGACCGATTTTTTATTCTGTCATACATATGACACTTCTATGACGATAATTGTGACAAAACCCGGTATCATCATAGATGTGGTGGGCTCCTACTTCTATGATAAAAAATCATGACAGAAAATGGCCTTTTCATCCTGGGCGGGTCGGAGACGCAACTGCATGACATTCTTTGGGTCGTCCATGACGGAAGAAACCGTGGTAGAAGCGAGGGGGAGGAAAATTTCGAGGAGTTGCCGGTTACGGTGGGAGGTCGGGGGCCAAGCGATGCGCGTTTCTCTCGTACATGTACACGCGTGTGTGCGAGGCGTTGGCTCTAACTGAACCCGAGCGAGGCGTTGGGCTCTAACTGAACCCGAGCGATTGCACTGCAGGCTATGCGTTACTGAACCCGAGCAATCGATCAATGGCTATTAACTGAACCCGATGGAGCGATTCCTTTGCTACTGCTGCTAATTGAAGCCGATCGATTGGATGAACAGTGAGCGTTGCGGGGGGGTGGATGAACAGTGAGCGGTGGCGTTGCCTCTGGATGAACAGGACCCCGTGGTGTGGAGGGCTTGATGAACAGTAGACGGTGGAGGGGTGGTTGAACAGGACCCCGTGGTGTGGTGGAGGGCTGGATGAACAGTAGATGATGGAGGGGTGCCTGTGGAGGGGTGGTTGAATAGTAGCGGTGAAGTAGCGCATGGTGGAGGCTGGATGAACAGGAGCCCGTGGAGGCTGGAGGAGGTCGACGGTAGCCCGTGGAGGCTAGAGGAGGTCAACGGTGGAGATGAACAGTATCCCGTGGAGTCCCGTTTTGCGGTACGCCACACCCCTCCAATGAACAGGACCCCTGTTTCGACCGTAAGAGGTCGGTTTCGTCCGTTTTGCGGTACGCCACACCCCTCCCGATCAACAGGAGCCCCGTTTCGACCGTAGCGCTCCAACACAAGTCTGTTTCGTCCGTTTTATGGTACGCCACACCCCTCCCGATCAACAGGACCCCCGTTTCGACCGTAGCGCTCCAACACAAGTCCGTTTCATCCGTTTTGCGGTACGCCACACCCCTCCCGATCAACAGGACCCCCGCTTCGACCGTAGGAGGTCTGTTTCCTCCGTTTTGCGGTACGCCACACCCCTCCCGATCAACAGGACCCCATTCCGAACGTAGGAGGTTCGTTTCCTTACGCCAGGCCTCGTTTCCATCGCTTGTTCCGTCCAAGCCCTCCCGATGAACATGACCACGTATTCCGTTCCGACCCAGCCAGTTGGCTCTCCATGAACACGACGACGACGTTGTTTCTCCGTTCCGACCCAGCCATGTACGTATGCGCGAGTAGGCATTCGTGACCTTGCCCGTATGTACGTACGTGGCCGTGTTTTCTTTCTTGCACCCTCATCGATGTACGTACGTGTACATGCTACGTGCGCGTCTCTACTACGACACGTGCGCGCCTCTACAACGACCAGTATGTACGTACACATTCGCGACCAGAATGACAACCCTACGTACGCTTCGACCAGGTGGGTCCCGACTGTCAGGCACTTCCTTGCGTGCGAAGATGTAGCTGGTGGGTCCCAGCAGTCAGGCGGGCGAATCGTTTTTTTTACCCGGACGCACTTTCTTGCGTGCGAAGATGTAGCTGGTGGGTCCCAGCAGTCAGGGGGAAACCTTTTTTTCGCGAAATACGGTGGCCCGTCCGGTGGATCCCCGCTGTCAAGTGGAGGAATAATTATTTTGCGCGTAATAAGGACGCACTTCCTTGCTGCGGCCGTGGACCCAGCTATCAGCCTCTCCACATACAGTCCACGTCCGATGGAAGCCATTCCTTGACCATGTTGACCACGCCGCGCCGAGAGCACCAGGGCGGTGGACGACGGTGAGGCCTAGGAAGGGGACGACACGGAGCCGAGGAAGATGCGGCAGTGGATGCCCATGTGCAGAGGAGTACGAGGGTTCACTGGTTCGCTGCGGTGTGAGGCTGTCGTCGCCGCAGAATAACAGGGGGTGCAGGTGAGTAGAGGGATGGCCTGGCCAGCGGTGGGAGTAGTAGGGGGCGGTGTGGCCTCCGCCGCATCGCAGCCGGCCACGGGAGGCAGGAGCACGAGGCACGACCGACGCTGGTTTGGGCGGCTGAAGCAAGAAGACCAGAGGTTGAAGAAGCACTACGGCCGTTGGATGGACATCGTACGGTCACTAGAGCTAGAATCGTGCATATTGACTAAGTTGACAAAGCCCTCCGTCACCGTCAACTTAGTAGGCCCACAAGTCAGCCTGCCACTATACTAGGTCCCAGCTAACAGGGGGAGTATTCATTTTTTTGTGCGTAATAAGGAGGCACTTCCTGGCATGCGAAGATATAGCTGGTGGGTCTGAGCTGTCAGCGGCGGTAACGTTTTTTCATGAAATACATAGGCCCTTTCGGTGGGTCCCTGATCTCAGGTGGAGGAATCATTATTTTGCGCGTAATAAGGAGGCATTTCCTTGCGTGCGGCCGTGGACCCTGCCGTCGGCCTCTCCACATACAATCCACTTCAGATGCATGTTGGTCGTTGACCACGTTGACTAGGCCGCGCCGAGAGCACCAGGGCGGTGGACGATGGTGAGGCCTAGGAAGGGAACGTGGAGGCAGGGAAGACTCGGCAGTTGTTTCCCACGCGGAGGGGAGTACGACTGTACGAGGGTTTACTAGTTCGTCTGCCGTCGCCGGAGAATAACAGCAGGTGTGGATGAGTAGAGGGATGGCTAGGCCAGCGATGGGAGTACGATGGGGCGGTGAGGCCTGTGCGGCAGCACAGCCGGCCGCCGGGAGGAAGGAGCAGGCAGTCCCGCCGGCGCTTGTTTGAGCGGCTGGAGCAGGAAGAGCAGAGATTGAAGAAGCACGACGGCCGTTGGATGGACATCCAACAGTCACTGCTTGTGCCTCAACCTTTTGTTAGGAAAGCCTCAAATCTATGGAAAACAGCATACAACCCATCTGCCATTATTTCTAATAATTTACAACCCATTTGCTAATTCTTAAGGTTTTTTTGAGCCAGTATTTTTTTTTTAGCATTACAGGCCATATTGTGGCCATGGTTAAAAAATTATACGAAATTTTACATATTTTGGTGCGGTCCAAACTGTTTTTAATCCTGAAATTTCGACTCACATTCAAACTGATTTTAAAAATAAATGTATATCAATATAAAATCCAACAAATTCTCCACGCATAAAAATTAATGTAATTTAAAATCTCGAAATGAAAAAAAGATATTTGACACTAATTGTCGGTTTGATGTGTTTTAAAAATGTACAACCCATTTCCCATTACTGATAGGCCATTTTCTCGGCCAGCCGAATGAAGCTCTCCTCGTCTTGAAGGATTTGCAGCCCAACAGGCCTGACAAAGCGACTTACTTGGCAAATCACAAAAAAACTGGGCTGTGGCCTTGGACCCAGCTGTCAGCCTCTCCACGTACAGTACTCTTCCGATGGAAGTCGGTCATTGACCACATTTACCACGCCGCGTCGAGAGCACCAAGGCGGTGGACGACGGTGAGGCTTAGGAAGGGGACGACACGGAGCCGGGGAAGACGCGGCAGTGGATGCCCACGAGGAGAGGAGTACGAGGGTTCACTGGTTCGGCGGCGGCGTGAGGCTGCTGTTGTCGCAGAATAACAGGGGGTGTGGGTGAGTAGAGGGATACCCTGGGCCAGCGATGGGAGTAGTAGGGGGCGGTGAGGCCTCCGCGGTATCACAGCCGGCCACGAGAGGCAGGAGCACGCGGAATGACCGGCGCTGCTTTGGGCGGCTGGAGCAAGAAGACCAGAGGTTGAAGAAGCACTATGGCCGTTGGATGGACATTGTACGGTCACTGGAGCTAGAATCGTTCATATTGACTAAGTTGGCAAAGCCCTCCGTCCTCGTCAACTTAGTAGGCCCACAAGTCAGCCACCCACTATGGTGGGTCCCAGCTAGCAGGGGGTATTCATTTTTTGGTGCGTAATAAGGAGGCACTTCCTTGCGTGAGAAGATATAGCTGGTGGGTCCAACCTGTCAGCGGGGGAACATCGTGAAATATAGAAGCCCTTCCCACGTACAGTGCATGTACATTGTGTAATAAGGAGGAACTTTCCTTGCGTGTGACCATGGACCTCGTGGGTCCCAGCCGTCAGGCTCTCCACGTACAGTCCTCTTCCGATGACTCTCGTATGTTGACCACGCCGCGCCGAGCGCACCGAGGCGGTGGACGACGGGAAGGCCCCAGACTGGAACGACCCGGAGATGAGGAAGACGCGGCAGTGAAGTCGCAGACGGAGAGGAGCGGGAAACTTGACTGGTTTGGGTGCGGGGTGGGCCTACACTCGGCAGAGAATAATAGGAGGTGCGGAGTGGAGGGATGGCTTTGCCGTCGGTGGGGTAGCATTTTGCTGAGGAGCGCAAAACAACGCCGCTGGACGCCGAAGGCTGGAGCAGGCGGTTCCGGCAGCGCTAGGGGAAGAAGACGAGAGATTGAAGAAGAATGTCGGCCGTTGGATGTAAATCCAATGCCTTCTTAGGCTTCGACCTACTGGCCCACATGTCAGCCAGCCCATTTGTTTTTTTAGTCCATTTGATGGGCTGGGTGAAACAATGATGTAGAATCTATGCAGCCCGTTTAAACCCTATTTGTATTTTTCTCGAAATCCGCGGACTTGCTGGGCTGGGTGAAAATATCATGTTGGTCTAGACGGAGAAATGTTATAAAAACATAAACACATGATTGCACGTTAGTAAAATCTTTGCAAGCTTACGTACGCAATCACTAGGAGTTAACTTGGCAAGTTATATATAAACAATTATTATTATTATTTTGTAAGAACTTTCAACTTACGAAATAAAAATATCATTTTAATTTGATGAGTTAATAGTACGTGGGGTGTTATTATTTTTTAGGGTAGACGTGGGACAGTTGAGTTGGTTCTAGGGGAAAGTACTGGGAGAAAACTCAGTTTACATCGAAAAAGAAAGTGGGAGAAAATTCAGAGACCTGCTGGGTCCACGTGAGGAGAGGAATATGTTGGGAGGAAGGAGATTCAAAGCACGGCAGCCGAGTGAACTAGTTTTTTTTACGGACAAGTGAACTAGTTTACATACATAAGCAAATAGCCAAAAAAAAGCAATCAGGTTAATGGGTTCTTAAAAAAAATATTTTGGACAAAACAGATAATTACGACACATAGGCTAATGCATGAAACACTCAGATGATAAAGGTGCTTATAAACAGATAAAGTACAACATCTAGACCTTCCTGGCACGCTTGATCATGACGTTGTGGCTGTCCATGTACTCGTCGGTTACGGGAAGCAGACACGCCCTCGTGTCCAAGATCTGCCTGTACATGTCGTAGCATGCATATGCGTCCTTGGCCGCGTCGGTTATGTAAGCTAGATTCAGATGTACCTCCCACGTGTTTAGGTTGTTTTCTTTCATGTTGGCGTATCAGGGGTCGATGATGGTCTCAGCGAGGTCAACCACGGAGTCCTTCTCCTGCCCGTTGTTGATGATCTTGTATTGCTTCTGGATGTCGACAAGCTTGTTGCACCAGATGGCCGAATCGTCGCGTTCTTCCTTCTCTCCACCATAGCGAAGGTGTAGTCGGCGCTGCCGATGAAACGGGCGAATGCTCCAGAACCTTGTGCAGCCATAGGACTGAGGCGAGGCAGAGCTTCACCGAGTCCGTATCGTTGGTGTACATCACATTCAACTTGGTGCAGCCATAGGACTGAACAGCGAACTAACTCCTTGCTGAAGTCCATATCCAGCAGGGTCACCCCTCGGATCGCCATTGGAGTCTTTTGGAGTGAACGAGTGTGTAGGCGGCGGCAGCAGTTCGTTTTTCAGCTCTTGGGGAACTGGATTCAACAGTAAGCTGAGTGTGTACAGGCGACAACAGTTACTACCCCTCCCTCGTTCGCTACACGCCCGACAGAAGATGCACCCTCAGCACATTCAAACGCCTCCATTAAGAAACCTACTCCGGCCACACGTCGGTTCACGAGCGAGTCTGTATTGGTACTCTAATAACAGGAGTTAGTGGTCACTTTACTTAAATTTAATTAGCTTTAATATAAATTTATACTTAAAACAAGCAATGCATTGACTCGTTCTATCAGTGCCACGGGATCAACATGCACAACAATTAGAATTATTATTCTCAGGACGCACACGATCAGCACATTTGTCGCACTTTCACAAAGATAATACTACCAAGTTTGAACTGTTTATTATGGTTGCTGTCCTCTGCATCATCATGCCATGTTTCCGAGCTTGCAAGATTCAGAACCAACAAATAAGATCCAAATAATAAGTACAACAAAGATGCCTACACATCTCATTGATTCCCAGCTTGCAAGATTCAGAACCAACGAATAAGATCCAAATAATAAGTACAACAAAGATGCCTACACATCTCATTGATTCCCAGCTTGCAAGATTCAGAACCAACAAATAAGATTCAAATAATAAGTACAACAAAGATGCCTACACATCTCATTGATTCCCAGCTTGCAAGATTCAGAACCAACCCATTAGAGCCTTTTGATAAAGTGAATATCGGGATTAAATCCATCTTGGCTAGCCATGTCATACAATCGAAGAACTTGGCAAATGCTCTTGACCGTCACAACATCTGTAGTTGAGTATTCCCGTTTGCACAGCATGTTTGCACAACACAAACAAGGAGACAGGAAAGCATGATTTCACTTTAATAGCGGCCTCCTTGAACTCAACCTCCAGGTCCACTAGGATGAGGTCTGCCTGGAGTTCCATGATTCAATTCATGCGCCTTTTTCTGCGGTTCACCTGAAATGAAGCAAAGATTGCATCATTCAGCTAGCAAGAAGTACTTGCTCTTGTGAGCTGGCAGGTTCTTCTTTAGTAGTTGCACTAAAACTGAGGAACATTAAGGTTGGTTGTCCGGCTCATGTAAGGTGCAACTATAATTTTTTTATCCTTTTATGCAGTTCCACTAAAATAAAGTGTCATTGTGGTGACAGTGACGGCTCCATCTTGCAAAGGCTAATAAAATGTTGCACGAGATTACCCGCATAACCTGACAGAGATTTTGGAAACTCCAATCACCATTTTGTGCAGTTCCACCAAAATTGAGAGATGTTGCCCACGTGACATTTTAGTTGAACTGCACAAGACACTCATTCCAAAAAAAAGTGTTTTGTGCAGTTCACCAAAGGGTCACAATAGCAACAAGGTGAAATGGATATCCCTATCTACACAAAATGGTAGAAAGTAAACAGTTGCTGGTCAATAAGAATATACGAAACATATACAAAATGAAAAGAAGCATCTTAATTATGTTCATGGCAATCACGCAAGGACAGTAGAAATTTTAAAACGTCAGCAATGCTTCATGTTACCAGAAGCATTACGATCAACAATGAGATTCCTCAGATATGGGATTACTTTAATGGTGGCATTGCTTGTTTACTAGACACAGTAAATCAACAACAGCTAAAGAGTTGGTTTAAGGGCATGGGACCGTGGGAACACCAGGACACTCAGCAGCGTAAAGGAGCAACTTACTCATCATACTGGGGAAAACAACAGGAGTGCCATTTGTAACACAGTTTAATTGCATCTTATCACTGGAGGCATTAGATTAACAATAACACTGGTTAGACATGTCCCTAAGGTAACAGTGTGATCGCTTCATTTTACATGCGCCCTTACATTAACAACGACAAAAGGTTGGTATAAGGACATGCGACAATGGACGCATCAGCACAATGTACCTACAAGGAGGCATAAAGTGGTGATACCGAGCTTGTTCACGCTATGTGAGGGCAGCAAACCAAATCCTGGAGACCTTTTACTATGTGAGGGCAGAAAATCTAATCCTGGAGACCTTTTACTATGTGAGGGCAGCAAATCTAATCCTGAGACCTTTTACTATGTGAGGGCAGCAAATCTAATCATGAGACCTTTTACTATGTGAGGGCAGCAAATCTAATCCTGAGACCTTTTACTATGTGAGGGCAGCAAATCTAATCCTGAGACCTATTACTATGTGAGGGCAGCAAATCTAATCCTGGAGACCTTTTATTATATGATGGCAGCAAATCTAATTCTGGACATACTTTGTTGACTTGTCCACCAGCTATCACTTTCTATCCTTTTTTCAACCAATAATAGATTTGTTCCTTATCCAGTTTGTACTGCGTTTTTCCCATTATTTCCCTTTTCAACCAAGAGACCGGTTGGGTATCCTATCTCTACTACTTTCATCATATTATTTCCTCTTTGAATCAAGTCCTAGATTCATGCTACAATTTTCCCCTTTCTTCATTGTTTGAACAAAGCCCTAGATTCGAATGCATGAAGTAGCTTTACCTCTAATAATACTAAAAATTTAGGTGGCTTTGGAAGAGCTGATGGGAGTAGAAAAAGATGCACATGCAGACACGTGGGGAGCTGGGGCAGTAGAGCAAGGCCGCTTTCGAAGAACTTATACCTGAGGGTCGCCGAGATGTTGGCGGCGGCAGGTCGGACCTGCGAACAATACGACAGGGAGGAAGAAGGGTCGGAGGACCTCCCGAGCCAATGCTATGTCGGAGAGAACGGCACGGGCATAGGATCGGGCCCCTCCGGCAGCTGTGGGTTTCCTCCCTCGACGGCGATGACCGTGTGAACGATGCACCTTTTAGTCCTCTACACACACCGGCCCAAGGGATCCGGCCGGATCTGTGACCAGCGGTGAGCAGAGAGAAAATGTCGCTACCGATGTCTTGTTTATATCTGGAGAGGATGAGAGAATGAAGAGAGCAACCCTAATAAAGCAAGCGCTCAGGCCCCTGCGTCCATATATAATGGAGTGATTATCTTTTTTCTCTCCACAACAAGCGTTTCAATTTTTGTACGTGGCATTAAAGAAAAGAAACTCTCTATTTAAGGTGACTGCTCTACGACTCTTACTTACTACTACAGTATTGTTCACTTGTGCTCCCCGCCCCTCCATTCATTGAACAACCCCACGGGTGAATAAACATACAGTAAGTACTGTATTTATATAGGACGCATTGATGATTGCGGTTGACATGTCCAACAAGACAGCACAACAAGTCATACAGTTCCTCCCAGGGAAATTTATGGAGCGCGCCTTTGCACACAGCAGGATCTCCAAATTTCTCAGTATGGCTCCAGGCTCCAGCTCCAGACTCGGGCACAAGAGGAAACATGAAACGACCAGGGATGGTGACACTAATGACATGTTCGTATTGATGAGTGATACTGTTATGATGGAACCAAACAATCCCCATCCAGCTGAAACATAATGAAAATATAAGAAAATTCTAATGTAAAATCAGGCATGTGGTACCGAAGGAAGAATGGTTGTCTATGACTGTAACACCATCCCGGTTTGCTTCTGCTTTCTGTAAAGCCATCCCGGTTTCGAATGTCAAGACCAACACATTTTGCCCGGAGAAGGTCTGCTAGAATGACTAATGTCAACAATATGAACTGTACATTGACAGCGAATGGAAGTTATCTCAGGACCTGACACATGAGTGCCTTCATCACTTATTGGTGTAATGCCTAAGGATTTCACAATGAATGGAAATGCTACAGCTGGAGACATGGGCGATTTTGCCACCTCTATGAACATGTGACCTCTAGATAATGCAGAGGAAACTCACCCATATATCTTCTTTTAAATGAAGCTCGCATCAATTCGTTCCGCTGCCGATTAATTGTATACTTTTAGCAGTCTTATCATCAAGCTACATATTTTTTTCCACAACTTTTACCATGCACCCTACTTAACTAGTACTAGAGATAGAACCTTGTCCTCAAGGTTCAAATGAAAACTGGAAAACTCCCACGTTGCTTCTTCTAGAAACAGATTTTTGCAAATGTATTAGCCACTGGATGACGGCCACATCATTGCAAATGATCGCTCTCATGTTCAATAACTCCAATGGTTCAGTAGTTTTCACTCTTCACTGGTATGTGGAATCGGTAGGAAAGGTCCTCGTGCTCGTCCCTGAGGTGAGTAGGCGGTTCGTGGAACTATGCAGGTACAAACTTACTCATCTGCAACCCAGCCCTAGGCTAGGCAATATGAGGCAATTAACTTGTTGGCAAGGTGGTATTTTCACAGTTGCTCACATCATTTAGAGATAGTATGCAAGGTAATTATTTAGAGCTATCTCTAGCTAGCAATTCTTGCATGCCAAAATAATTGTGTCCTAATTAAATTTTAATTATAAAATGTGACTAAGGGAGAATTTATGGCATACTATGGAAAAACATCAAGAAGACAATTTTTGCTCACTCTATGTTATTATTCTTTTTTTTTTGAACGGGGAAAGGCGCCCTCAGCGCCAACTTCATTCAACTCAAAAACAGTGTACAACATGGAGTACAAACCCCTGTAAAATTTAAGGTAGGAAGAGTAGAAATGACAGGGCATATTCTGTTCCTGTGAGCTGACCCGAAACAACTATAGACAGGTTCCAAAGAGCGACTAAGAACCTATGAGCTACATTGTGCGCAATCCCATTTATTTCTCTAGATATATGGAACACCTACGGCTGTAGATGTTGGGTAGTCCTGTAGAAATCAGCAAGAGATTCTCTAATCACCCAAGGAGTGGAATTTGTTGTTACATTCCTGTTCGCCGCCGCCTTGGCAAGAGAAAGATTGTCGGTGAGAAACGTCGGCTGCTCGACTTATAAGATATGCGCTGCTTTGGTAACAAGAAGAAGAGTTTGTGCTTCTGCTTGTAGAGGTGATGAAGTTAGTGGTGCGGATGCTTGAATCTGAACTTGGATACTTCTATTGTCCTGCAAAAAAATAAAAAAAACTCCAATGCTCGTAGCTGCGTCTCCATTTGATAAACCTGGAATTTTTGAACATTTGAAAGAAGCGTCGGAGAATATTTTGGCTCCTGAGATTAGAAGATCAGACCTAATGGTGCAGCCCTGTTGTAGCACCAAACTGTTTTCCCTATTAATATGAGCATGGAGAGCAGAATTAGGATTGTCAGGAGGAGCCTCTTGGACAGTGTTGCATTCAGCCATGGCCAGCGCAGCAAGATGTACCTGATGAGGGAAAGTACATTTCCTAGCAAAAAGACAATCATTTCTTGATTTCCAAATGCACTATAAGAAGTTGAAAATGTTTGGGATCGATGCATAAGGGTGATTCATATTGAGCAAAGCATAAATAATATTTTGCATAGAATGATGATTCTCTGTAAGAAGATCTGTCCTAAGATACCAAGGATGAGCATACCAAGCTACTCTCACAAACGGACATAGGGAAAAAAGATGCATTTCATCCTCATCTTGTGAACAACGACAACATGCTTTAGTAATATGCCTAGAAAAATGGCTAGCTCTGCAACCTGTAGGAAGGGCTTTTCTAAGAAATCTCTATGCAAATGTGTGGACCCTTGGCACCATATGCTTTTGCTTCCAGACTTGATTAAGCAAATCTTTGACAAGGTGAGAAATCTTTGTAGGCTGATTTCTTGGTTGGCTTTGAATGTCCTGCAAGAACAGCTTGTAAGTACTTTTGGTGTTACACTTACCATTAGGCGTGATATCCCAACAAAGAATATCATCACAATCATCTTGAATGATCTTGGTTTGGGTAATAACAGAGGGTGTGGGTTCTTGAAAAAGAGAATAGATGAGAGCATTGTTCCAGGCTTTCTGTTATTGGAGCCAAAGATCTTTGACTTGAGTAGGATAAGTAAAGTTGTAGGTTGGATAATGAGATAATTGTAGATATCAGTCCAAGCTGGACACCGGGGAGTACTCCAAATGGAAATTTTCCTTGAGTGATCTGATAGAAGGAGTGAGCTTTGATTTTAGGGAGCATCTTGAGAATGGAGGACCAGAAGGTCGATTTTGGAGCGCTAGAGGTGATAGTCCAAAAAGAAGAGTCCCAAAAATATTTGGACTTAAGAACAAGATGCAGATGGGAGCTAGGAGAGTTGGCAATTCTCCAAGCAGAGGCTAGCATAAGACCTTGATTCATGGCTTGAAGGTTTCTTATACCCAAGCCACCCTCTTTTTTCGACGTGCAGATGTCCTTCCAGGCCCTGAGACAAAGACTTCTTGTAGGATTATCTTCTCTGATTCCTATCCACCAAAAGGTTCTAAGGATAGCAAAAAGTTTGGCAATAAATTTCTTGGTGAACAAAATATTAGACATATAATAAACCAGAATGGCCGAAAAAACAGATCTAATGAGCTCCAATCTAGCCGCATGAGAAAGGATATTAGCCTTATAACAAGGAAGCTTAGCCATAAGTCCAGAACAAAATTGTAAGCAATAGTCCTATTCTTGGCAGGGAGAATCAAAGGGTGTCCCAGGTGGGTGAAGTTCTCATCCATGGCAGGAACATGAAATATGCTTTTAACATCCAAGACAACACACTGGTTAACCTGAGCACTAAAAAGTATAGAAGACTTGGACTAGTTTGGAGTATGATCTGAAGAAGCACAAAAATGGTGAATGATATGAGCCATGGTACGTACGAGCTTCCTGCAAGCTAGATTTCCACACACCAGTAGATCATCTACAAAAAGTAAGGAGTGCACTAGAGGGTAATTTGGTCCAAGCACGATGCCTTCAAGGTTGTTAGCAGCCATAGCATCATTAAGAGCAAGAGAAAGTTCATTGATGGCAAGCACAAAAAGATAGCGAGAAAGAGGACAGCCCTGTCTTATACCCCTATCACTTTTGAATCTCTGAGTGGCTTGGCCGTTAATGATGACAGAAAAATTGGAGTAGAAATGCACGCATAGATAAGATTAATGAAGTGAGCATGCAACCCTTTACATGACAGAGCCAAAACAATGAAATTCCATTCAATACGATCAAAAGCTTTAGCAAGATCAATTTTAAGCATGAAGCCCTGGTGTTTCCAAGAATTAAGGGCAAATGAACGAGTGATTTCTTGTGCAAGTATAATGTTATCACTAATTCTACGCCCTTCGATAAAAGCTTGCTGAGAGGTATCAATATAATCAGGCAAGTGAGGTTTGAGCCTATTAGCCAAAGATTTAGCAATAATTTTATAGACGACATTACAAAGGCTAATGGGTCTTTAGTCACTAGGAACTTGATGAACCAGCTTTTTAGGAATGAGAGCAATATTCGTGCCACTAATATGTGGGGGTAAGATACTTGTACGATAGAACATGGTAACCAAGGCAGCAACATCATCCCCAATCCAATCCCAGGTTGAAACATAAAACTCCACATTGAAACCATCAGGGCCACGTGATGCATTTAGCTTCATATCCTTCAGAATCTGCAAGATTTCCTGCTTATCCTTCAGAATCTGCAAGATTTCCTGCTTATCTGGTATGGAATAAGTGAAATCATCTGATTGTATTAGAGGCTGAGTTGCAAGAAAAGACCTGCCCATATTGATGTTAGGAGAAGAAAAGATGTATCTGAAATAGTTCACAAAAGTGTTAGCAATTTGACTTGGCTTAAAATGTATAACATCATTTTCATCCTTGGAAACAATAGTGTTCTTTTTTCTTCTCTTAAGAACAGATTGATGGAAAAATCTGGTATTTCTATCTCCATCCTTAGCCCAAGGTTTCTTTGCTCTTTGTTTATAAAACTGATTTAGCTTAGAGAGATTCTGCTCATACATGATTGTTGTTATTATTCTATTTAACTTCACTAAAAGAAGATAAGCAAATACTAGAATGTCTATGTGAAACCATCCTTAGTTTTCAAATGTCACAGGCCAAGCACATTTTTCCCAGAGAAGGTTTGTTAGAATGACTAGAAGGTATGTTAGAATGACTGGGCAAACACCACGGAAGTTATTAAATGAACTCTTTTCTTTTATCAAACAACCCAATATCTCCGCTAGCAAACTTCACTGAGAGTTTGCATTCGCCAGTGTGCCACCATTCCTTATTCATATTGTACTTTACTTCTTCATGCTTCAGACATTCCGCAATCGCTCATCACGGAAAAAGGTAGTTACTCGTGTATCTCAACGTAAATGAACGAAGTCACTTATGTCTTGGTACAATTATAAGTGATGAAGGCACCAAATTACTTTCAGTGGCCATTTATCGCTGTTTCTACAAAATGTGATTATTATTTCAGATTTGGATGGGTGCTTTGTAAAGCTGAGCACATGACAACAAATTCTAGCTGCCAGTGCAAGGGATGGTAATAACAACACCTATCCTCTTGCCTCCTCATACAAAGCCCAAAGTTTTGTTAGTGAATTCTTCAGTGCACAAGGGCATCCATTGTCCACCCATTCCACAACACCACAACTGTCACCCCCTGCAACCAATTAGTTTTATTTGTCTCAGCAGTATGTATAATTAACACGGAAGTGCATTTAATTATAGATTATAGCATTTACAGAGAATTGCAATTCTACAATACAATTATGAAATTTATCAAAACAAAGTAATGCAATTCAGATTATAGCATTTACAAAGCATTGCAATTCTGAAATTTAACAAAACACATTATTTAAACATAGAATTACATACTCTAGCATTTTCAGAGCATTGCATTTTACCTAATGCAAAAAATCTTGTTTGCTACTAACCTTGTCGGCGCAATCCATAAAACCGACGGCCAGTGTTGAGCCCTTCGAACACAACAAGCCTCTCAGGAAACTTGCCATGCTTGCAAAAGTGCTTTCCAGTCCCAACGATCAATGCCTGACCAATCCCTATCCTCTGTTGTTGCTGGGTGCTAAGTAGGGAAACGACAAAAAATCAAATTAAATCAAAGCTCAAATAAAAAAATACCAAATCCCAAACCCTAACCCTAGTCAGAGAGGTCACGCTAGTCACATACGGCTCGTCGTCGTGCTTGTGTGGCAGCAGCGACACGGAATCTGAACTCGTCTCGCCGTCATTCCATGAAGCCATGGCTGCGGCGGGCGGCGGCTAGTGAACTCAGGTGCCAGCGGCGGCGGCGGCGGCAGAAGTAGGGAACAACTAGGGCACGAGCCAGATTAGATGGGGGGGTGTTGGTCGGGTTCGGTCGAACCAGGTCAATACGACCGACGTTAACGGTCGTCCAAAACGCGTCGTCTGCCCCTTGCCACGTGGCCTAACTGGTGGGCCCGACAGGTCAAGTTTTCTGTCAAGACGTGGTCAATTGACCAGTTAGTGCTTTCTGCAATGAAATTACCAAAACAAGTGTTTTTGGCAAACTTTTGTGAAAACGGTGGTTTTTGGCACCAAGCAACGCAATTGTGGTGGTTTTTGGCAATTTACTCCATAATGGAGGAAAATGATCTTGTACTAATGCTGATTGGTTAAAAGAAGACATTTTTTTCTTTATTCTACATGATTATTCTATTTATCTTCACTAAAAGAAGACAAACAATACTGGCATGATCATGGGTTCTGGCGTATTCACTTTTTGTAAGTTGGCAAAAATGCATTGGTAAGTTTTAAAATTTCTAAACAAACAAGCACATATGTATTGAGTTGAAACTTCCGCATAAAAAATTTCGTAAAATAATATGACCATTTAAAACATGCATGAAAATAAGAAAATGAGAATGCTAGAGTTTAACTTCCAAAACTTAAAGTGGAGCATCCGCATGTTCACATATACCCCCACGTAACATATGGAAACATTATTTCATGAAAACATACCTGTGTAAATTTCTAGCCAATACCTATATATGTGTTGGATTTTGTTTTGTAATTTTTCAAAGTTACAAATACTATTTTTTGAAATTTTGTGAAGTGGGTTTCGGTGTACCCAGATTCCAAAGATCCGATCTATAAAACAAGACTGATGTTACACCGTCAGACACACCCTAAGGACTCTTTATCTGGTTCCTTCATCTACAAGCACCCGACCACATATCGACGGACGGGTGCGTGCCTATCAGTATCGTACGAGGCAATCTGGCTTGTACATTTGTAGCATAATATATTATTCCAAAATCAGTGTGTGGATACAACAATATCGTGCTAGATTGTGTTGTGTTCGAGAGGATTAACCAGAGATTGCATGTATTCCTTATTGTAATACTAGTAGAGAAGTATGTTAGACAAGTGTCCTTGCAAAAAAAAAAAAACAGATGCATAAATTTGGTAACTTGATGAATTCACAAATTTATAATATTGTTAGTAGAATGTTTTAGAAAGGAAATAATCAATTCCACAAATATATGTGGAGATATATTGCTAAAAATTGGTGCCGGTCGATATATGGATCAATTTTTGTGCAAAGGAAATTTTTAGATGATATTTTATATCAGTAGGGACAAGCCACACATGTTCAGATATGGGTCATATCAGCCTATATTAGAAGCTCGGTTCCAAGCTAATTTGAGAAGCGTTAAGTTGCTTGTATCTGCTGGTTGGGTACATAATTTAGACATCTTACATCAGTTGCTTGTGTACAAAAATATACATAATTAAACAAGCAACACTACAACATGAATAAGTTTGTATTCAAAATATGCATGTGTGTTACAAGCGGTGTCACGGTGGTCTCAATACCAAGTATCGCAATGCATGTGAAGAAGGAACTATGTTGACCAAGAAATCAACAATATCAACAAGCGAGAGTGGCAGAGGGGATTCCAGGAGAAATTACTTGTTGTCACCTCATACACTAGAGAATTATTTATTTCACACCGAAACAAGGTAGTTCTATACTCTAGAAACCTCTCAGAATCATTTGTAAGATTCATAAATCTAACACTCTCAACCAAGTTGTATAGATATTTAAGAACGAACATATAAGTGCACTATGAATACTAGGAGCATCAACTAATTTGTGCGGTTAACTTGATCATTTGACCTGCTTATGTATTAATATGATAATAAAGATTTTTCCTATATGTCAAACTAATTAAAAATATAAAATAATATTGACTTAATAATTTATGAAAATATGCACTGTAATATGGTGAGATTGTTGTGTTGTTATAATTAATTATAATTGAAAATAACATTTAAAGTAGTATCTGAAGAGTGTATTAATAGGAGGCGCCATAAGTTTAGTGATAATATAAATGATTAAGTAAAAATGTTTAGTACAAAAACTAGGATTATCCATCAACTGCATCCACTACTGGAGAAACCATCATTAACGATGACGGAAAAAAACTTTTGGTCGTTAAAAGAACTAAGTAAACCCTGCGCGATAAAATCAGGGTATCAAATACTCGTAACAACCACTGAACTATTAGTAGCTTAAAAATCTCACAGGTGTGATCGTGATTGACTCAATCACATCTCCTTTAATTATATCTCCTTTATACGTGACCTTCTCTCGTTTCATCTCCCACATGACCCGCCGCCTCTCTCTCTCGCTTCCTCTTCCATGCAGACTGCCGCCAAGAGCATGACCTCCACCTTCCCTGTTGTGTCTCGTCCACCCATCTCCATCTAGATGCGGCGCATCCATGTCCTCCCCCATCCACGACCATCGGGAGAGCAGGAGAGGTAATGACTAACCCTCGACCGGCCTTCTGCATGGTGTAGGGGTTGATGTCAGGAGGATGGAGAGGCGGCGGGTGCAGGGCCGAGTGATCTTCCATCTGCACGGGGAGGAGGATGAGCATGTTTCGCCGTAGCACGAAGGAAGTCCCCACCCTGAAGATGTTCCTTGGTGGAGATTTATGTGTGATAGATGAGAATTAGCGAGAGTGGTGAGTACAAGGTCTTCCTGGCATGTTTTTCTTTTATGATATTTCCCCAGTTAAGGTATTTTAGGAAGGTAGAAATTGCTTAAGTTGTTTTCTTCAAAGAAGATAGTTCCGCATTGGCCTGCTTGCTCTTGAATCAGTTCCAACAAATATGGTGCTGATTTTGTTCCTTTTGTTTCTACAGGTTCAAATACTACTGTCGGGGAAATCTATTTGAGAATCTCAGTTTTTGCTGGTCTCCAAAAATGTATTAAGTTCACTCTGAACTTTATCTTCAGAGAAAATGGTGTTTGTTTCCTGCATATCATCATGCCAATGAGCGAGGTATCATTATGGCCAAGTTGGTTTATTGGATACATAAGATAGTATGGTGATCCATGAAAAGGTTAAGTTTACATTGTCGGGTGTAGGCAATAGAATGTATTTATTATATACAAATGCATTATACATAAAGGAAAAAAGGAACTCGGAAATTCAATTCGGCTCTTGGGAGCATATGCTCCTGTCCACGAAAAATATATTTTTTCAAATGTAATTTTTTTTTTGAAAAAAATATATATGTGATCATTGTCACACCAAAACGCTACCTCCAAATTTTTAGGAGGAAAGCTTAAGTATTTTGATCTGTGCAAAAAAGGTAAGTCGAGCTCCAAATGTTACACTTACTTTTGTTTTTACCACCGACGAATCACCGTCATTCCGTTTCGCATGAAAATTGGCAAGCACTTTTATTACACTAACAAGAACACCTACGAAAAAATTCAGAATTTTTAAATTTTATTTACTATTTATTTTCAATTTACTGTTCATTAGGGAGCATATGCTCCCAAGAGCCAAAACGGCCCTCTCGCTCTATCTATACATCACAGAATACGTGAATCTTGGCGAAGATCAATGGCACAAGATCCACGTGCCACCGGATCTGCGTACCCTAAATCTTCTCCCTTGTTGTTGCGTCCATACGTTGCTTGTTGCTTGTGTGCGTGTGCGCGCACACACGCGCGTGTGTGTGCACTGAATTTCTTCTTCTTTTTTCCCTGATGATCTTTCATCCAGGCGAGCAATGCCACAGGTCCTTCGTGGAGCAAAAACGCCATAGGTCTCAAGTTCAGAAAATGGGTTGAACTCTCTCCTCATGGCTCGAGTACACGCCGATCGTTTGCACAGGAAGAAGCTTGATGACTGAGTTGCATCTTGCAGCATGCATGCTTGGCAGAAATCCCAAAAACTGGCCAGAGACCACATCTTCTTGCACTCGAGAACCAGCTGCTATTCGAAATGTTCGAATCGGTCTTTGCTATACTGAAGATCACCTACGTATAAGGTACACGTGTACATGATGCCCCGCAAAGAAAAGGTCGAGGTGTAATGTAGGGTTGTAATGCTAATTCAAGTGTTAACAATATCTGTTGATCATATCTAAGAAACAGATCTTTACATCCACAAACAGAAGTAGAAGTGCTTATGAAAAACCACCACAACGACAAATGGAGCATAAGAAAAGACAATGTAATCTTACATATACTGAACTTAAACAAGGTAGTAAGCTGGTAACATTTTAGGTTAATAGAAAAACCTGGCATCCCAACGAAATAAAAAGTTTAAGTTTCTTGGCCTGGACACACATTATAACACCGACTAACATAGTAATTTACAAGGTGGTTCAGCATATAAAACAGGGATTGGTCCTGCTGGCATACAGAAAAGAAGACGTCATTCACTACACAGAAGATTCTTGAGCTGGAAGTTTTGAGTAGCATGGTACATAGACATGGTATTGAAACCGCTCAAAGTGGTCTCGTATCTCATTGAGTTCCCTGGTGCTGATGTTGTAAGAAAGAAGCTTATTTGTCTTCTGGTCAGAGAGGAAAACAAGGTCTCTCTCCAAATCGAGAGCAAGAATCCAGTAATCACAGTTCCAAAACCAGTGGAGGTCACCACCATCGCCACCATTGTCATAGTAAACAAAGTCATCCCTTCCAAATGCATCTGTCATACTAGTATGACACTTCACATACCAATCATGAGCATATTCATCTAGAGTCCAAATCACGATTGAGTGACCACTCACATCTGGCATCGCATAGTGTAAGTTCCCTAAAGATTTGCCAAAGCAACCATGGGTAAAAGTACCCACATAAAAAGTGTCAGATGGCTTCTCAATGATCTGATGATAGGGAAGTTTGCCATCACGCATTAACTTCAAGGCTCCAAACACCAAAACGTCTTGTCCAGTAGTCTCCGCATACAACACTCCATCAAGAAATAAGTGAGATCTCCAACAAACACTTACATAAGAATCCCATTTATCATCCACAAGCCACATGGACCCATCAGAAAAGATCTCAAGTTTGCTCATCGGACTGTGGTAATGCTGATTAAAGTTGAAGACATAGAAGTGTGGTGACCATGAAGGATCAAATGCCAAAATAGTTGCATCACGACGGCTATCAGTTCCAACATGAGTGTCAGGAAGTATCCTCCACTCTCGTGTTGCTGGGTTGCACACAACAAAGCGACAAATGCCTGGAGAGGTATAGCTGCTCCTGTACTTACAGAGAACAAGACCATTGCAGCAGTCAAGAAATTCTAAATGCTCATATTGTGGCACGTCAGAAAGAATTCCATCGATTTCTCCATCATCTTGGGACAGGCTAACAAGCGGGATTGCAGACTTATTGTGGCCTTGGTACAAAAGGCCAGTGGTTACTTTTTTGGGCAGCTTCTTGCAGTAGTCTGGATCAGCAGAGAAGGCGGACCAGGCCTTATAGGCACATTTGCAGCGGCAGAAAGACTTGTACGTCAGCCGAGAGAGGATATCGACTACTAGATCATCGGTTAACCTAGCAGCAGTGACTTCCTTGTCAAGGTCCATGTCTTTATGTTAACTTACTGCCACTGAAAGGAAAAAAGGAAACAAAGACACTTAAAAAGACAAAATAGTTTAGCTACACAAACTTATTTTGCAAAAGAATAAGATGCAGCTTAGTAGTTTTAACAGTTTTAACCTAAACTCATAGGGAACACATAGAATAAAATTTACTGAAGTTTTTTTAGCAAATTATTTGGACAAGGTACTCATAAGATATTTAGTCGTTTCTTATGGGGAAGAAAATATCACACCTGCAGGCAGGACTGCGGTCTAGTGATCTGCACTAGGAGAAGGCAGTTGCTACATGGCGGGAGAGGTCTAGCGGGGAGGAGGAAATAAGCTCAGATCTGAAATAAAGAATATGGCAAGGCCTTGAGCACAACCATACGTAGGAGCGTAGGAGAATAACGAGGGCCGGGTAGAGGAGGCGCAGGACGGAGGACTCACAGCGCAGCTTGTTTCCCGTCGGCGGTGAAGGAGATGGCTCGCCGCCGGCGAACGAGGGTCGCCGCCTGTGAAGGACCAGAGAAGGGGAAGAGGAAGAGGTCAGAGCTGTGTGCGAGAAGGTGTACGAGTAGTTGTGGGCTACTGGGCTACCTACTGGGCTATTGGGCTACTGGCCAGATCTGGCTCAAAGGAATATTTTTCCGAAATTCAACTTCAACTTTTCCAAACTTTCAAATTCATGAAATTTAAACTTACAAAAAAATAGATGGACTATTCTACTAATTTATTATGAAAGGGGTTTAAATACATATATAGAAGTAAACATAAAACACAGGGTTTAAGTCACCTGGAAGCCGCTTTAGTGCTTTAGGTATTGATGTTGGGCGTGCATAAGCGAGAGAGTCCGCCATGTTCCCCGGCTCCCCTCCACTTCTCCACTCTCCCTTTTTGACCAAGAGAACGAGACCATCGACCACCTCCTCTCTGGATGTGTCACCTCTCGCATTGTCTGGCACGAGATCTCCTCTTGGTGCTGCCTCACCATTGCACCACCCGATGGCACCACTGGTTTTTTTGGCCGGTGGACTACTGTCTGTCACGCATCACCGGCCAGCATGCGGAAGTGTGTGTGCTCTCTCATCGCACCTTCCGGCTTGGACCATCTAGAAACACTGAACAATTGTGTCTGAAACAATTGTATCTTCGAGAGCGTCCAACCATCTCACTCTCTCATCGTCGATCAGATCAAAGCCCCTCATTATTCTTGTCCATACAGTCCCTCATTAAAACAAATAAATGGAAAATAAAAGTGCTTGAGCACAAAAAAAGTGATTCCATGTGTTTTGACTAGCTCTGATCTGGAAAGAAAGAAAAAAACATGCAATCCTTAATGTAATATTAGAATTAGACAAGTGTCCTTACAAAATAAACATGCATAAATTTGATAGCTTGATGAACTCATAAATGTATAATATCATTTACAATGTTTTAGAAAGAAAAGAGTCAATTCCATTTACATATATGTGGAGATATCGTGTCAAACAAGAGCAATGTCGGTCGATACATGGGATTGATTTCTGTGAAAATGAACTTTTGAAATGATAATGTTCAGATTTTGGGTCATATCAGCCTATATTAGAAGCTCGGTTCCAAGCTAATTTGAGAGGGGTTAACTTGCTTGTATCTCCGCACTGGGTACATAATTTAGACAACTTACATTAGTTGTTTTGTGCACAAAAATATACATAATTAAACAAGCAACATGACAACATGAATAAGTTTATGTTCAGAATACACATGCGTGTTACAAGCGATATTGCGGGGCTCTCAATACCAACTACTTGATGCATGTGAAGAAAGAACTATGTTGACCAAGAAACCAACACACTATCAACAAGCGAGAGTGGCAGAGAGAGTTCGAGGAGAAATTGCTTGTTGTCACCTCATACAGTAAGAGTTATTTATTTCACACCAAAATAAGGTAGTTCTATACTCTAGAAACCTCTCAGAATCATTTGTAAGATTCATAAATCTAACACTCTTGACCAAGTTGTGTAGATATTTAAGAACACTATATGAGAGTACACATATAAGTGCACTAAAAATACTAGAAGCATCAACTAATTTTCGGGGTTAACTTGAATGTTTTGACATGCTCATATATTAATGTGGTGAGCAACGATTTCTCCTATATTGAAGGAAATATGCCCTAGAGGCAATAATAAAGTTATTATTTATTTCCTCATATCATGATAAATGTTTATTATTCATGCTAGAATTGTATTACGCGGAAACATAATACATGTGTGAATACATAGAAAAACATAGTGTCACTAGTATGCCTCTACTTGACTAGCTCATTGATCAAAGATGGTTGAGTTTCTAACCATGGATATGAGTTATCATTTGATCAGTGGGATCACATCATTAGGAGAATGATGTGATTGACTTGACCCATTTCGTTAGCTTAGCACTTGATCGTTTAGTATGTTGTTATTGCTTTCTTCATGACTTATACATGTTTCTATAACTATGAGATTATGTAACTCCCGCTTACCGGAGTAACACTTTGTGTGCTATCAAACGTCACAACGTAACTGGGTGATATAAAGGTGCTCTACAGGTGTCTCCGAAGGTACTTGTTGAGTTGACATATTTCGAGATTAGGATTTGTCACTCCGATTGTCGGAGAGGTATCTCTGGGCCCTCTCGGTAATGCACATCACTATAAGCCTTGCAAGCAATGTGACTAATGAGTTAGTTACGGGATGATGCATTACATAACGAGTAAAGAGACTTGCCGGTAATGAGATTGAACTAGGTATTGAGATACCGACGATCGAATCTCAGGCAAGTAACATACCGATGACAAAGGGAACAACGTATGTTGTTATGCGGTTTGACCGATAAAGATCTTCGAAGAATATGTGGGAGCCAATATGATCATCCAGGTTCCGCTATTGGTTATTGACCGGAGACGTGTCTCGGTCATGTCTACATAGTTCTCGAACCCATAGGGTCCGCATGCTTAAAGTCCGATGACGGTTATATTATGAGTTTATGTGTTTTGATGTACCGAAGGTAGTTCGGAGTCCCAGATGTGATCACGGACATGACGACGAGTCTCAAAATGGTCGAGACATAAAGATTGATATATTGGACGACAATGTCCGGACCCCGGAATGGTTTCGGGGAGTATCGGGCATATACCGGAGTACCGGGGGGTTACCGGAACCCCCCGGGAGACTAATGGGCCTATTGGGCCCTAGTGGAGAAGAGGAGGGGCGGCCAAGGGCAGCCGCTTGCCCCCTTCCCCCCAGTCTGAATTGGACAAGGAGGGGGGCGGCGCCCCCCTTTCCTTTCCCCCTCTCTCTTCTTCCCTTTCCTCTCCTACTCCCACTTGGAAGGGAGTAGTCCTACTCCCGGTGGGAGTAGGACTCCTCATGGGGTGCGCCTAGGGTGGCCGTCCCCCTCCCCCTCCTCCACTTCTTTACATACGGGGAGGGAGGCACCCCTTGGAGACACAACAATTGATCCCTTGGATCTCTTAGCCGTGTGCGGTGCCCCCCTCCACCATAATCCACCTCGATAATATCATAGCGGTGCTTAGGTGAAGCCCTCCGTCGGTAGAACATCATCATCGTCACCACGCCGTCATGCTCATGGAACTCTCCCTCAAAGCTCGGCTGGATCAGAGTTCGAGGGACGTCATCGAGCTGAACGTGTGCTAAACTCGGAGGTGCCGTGTGTTCGGTACTTGATCGGTCGGATCATGAAGACGTATGACTACATCAACCACGTTGTGCTAACGCTTCCGCTTTCAGTCTACGAGGGTACGTGGACACACTCCCCCCTCTCGTTGCTATGCATCACCATGATCTTGCATGTGCGTAGGAATTTTTTTGAAATTACTACGTTCCCCAACAGTGGCATCCGAGCCAGGTTTTATGCGTAGATGTTATATGCACGAGTAGAACACAAGTGAGTTGTGGGCGATACAAGTCATACTGCTTACCAGCATGTCATACTTTGGTTCGGTGGTATTGTTGGATGAAGCGGCCCGGACCGACATTACGTGTACGCTCATGCGAGACTGGTTTTACCACCGTGCTTTGCACACAGGTTACTAGCAGGTGTCAGTTTCTCTAACTTTAGTTGAACCGAGTGTGGCTACACCCGGTCCTTGAGAAGGTTAAAATAGCACTAACTTGAAGAACTATCGTTGTGGTTTTGATGCGTAGGTAAGAACGGTTTTTGCTCAGCCCATAGCAGCCACGTAAAACTTGCAACAACAAAGTAGAGGACGTCTAACTTGTTTTTGCAGGGCATGTTGTGATGTGATATGGTCAAGGCATGATGCTATATTTTATTGTATGAGATGATCATGTTTTGTAACCAAATTATCGGCAACTGGCAGGGGCCATATGGTTGTCGCTTTATTGTATGCAATGCAATCGCCCTATAATTGCTTTACTTTATCACTAAGCGGTAGCGATAGTCGTACAAGCAATAGTTGGCGAGACGACAACGATGCTACGATGGAGATCAAGGTGTCGCGTCGGTGACGATGGTGATCATGGCGGTGCTTCGGAGATGGAGATCACAAGCACAAGATCATGATGGCCATATCATATCACTTATATTGATTGCATGTGATGTTTATCTTTTATGCATCTTATCTTGCTTTGGTTGATGGTAGCATTATAAGATGATCTCTCACTAAATTTCAAGATAAAAGTGTTCTCCCTGAGTATGCACCGTTGCCAAAGTTCGTCGTGCCCAGACACCACGTGATGATCGGGTGTGATAAGCTCTACGTCCATCTACAACGGGTGCAAACCAGTTTTGCACATGCAGAATACTCAGGTTAAACTTGACGAGCCTAGCATATGCAGATATGGCCTCGGAACACTGAGACCGAAAGGTCGAGAGTGAATCATATAGTAGATATGATCAACATAGTGATGTTCATCATTGAAAACTACTCCATTTCACGTGATGATCGGTTATGGTTTAGTTGCTTTGGATCACGTGATCACTTAGATGATTAGAGGGATGTCTATCTAAGTGGGAGTTCTTAAGTAATATGATTAATTGAATTTAAATTTATCATGAACTTAGTACCTGATAGTATTTTTGCATGTCTATGTTGTTGTAGATAGATGGCTCGTGTTGTTGTTCCATTGAATTTTAATGCGTTCCTGGAGAAAGCAAAGTTTAAAGATGATGGTAGAAATTACACGGACTGGGTCCGTAACTTGAGGATTATCCTCATTGCTGCACAGAAGAATTACGTCCTGGAAGCACCGCTGGGTGCCAGGCCTGCTGCAGATGTAACTGACGACGTTAAGAATGTCTGGCAGAGCAAAGCTGATGACTACTCTATAGTTCAGTGTGCCATGCTTTACGGCTTAGAACCGGAACTTCAACGATGTTTTGAACGTCATGGAGCATATGAGATGTTTCAGGAGTTGAAGTTAATATTTCAAGTAAATGCCCGGATTGAGAGATATGAAGTCTCCAATAAGTTCTATAGCTGCAAGATGGAGGTCAATGAATATATACTCAAAATGTCTGGGTATAACAATTACTTGATTCAACTGGGAGTTAACCCGGATGATAGTGTCATCGACAGAATTATTCAATCACTGCCACCAAGCTACAAGAGCTTCGTGATGAACTATAATATGCAAGGAATAAACAAGACAATTCCGAGCTCTTCGCAATGCTAAAGGTTGCGGACGTAGAAATCAAGAAGGAGCATCAAGTGTTGATGGTCAACAAGACCACCAGTTTCAAGAAAAAGGGTAAAGGGAAGAAGAAGGGGAACTTCAAGAAGAACGGCAAATAAGTTGCTACTCAAGAGAAGAAACCCAAGTCTGGACTTAAGCCTGAGACTGGGTGCTTCTACTGCAAGCAGACTGGTCATTGGAAGCGGAACTGCCCCAAGTATTTGGCGGATAAGAAGGATGGTAAGGTGAACAAAGGTATATGTGATATACATGTTATTGATGTGTACCTTACCAGAGCTCGCAGTAGCACCTGGGTATTTGATACTGGTTCTGTTGCTAATATTTGCAACTCAAAATAGGGACTACGGATTAAGCGAACACTGGCTAAGGACGAGGTGATGATGTGCGTCGAAAATGGTTCCAAAGTCGATGTGATCACCGTCGGCACGCTACCTCTACATCTACCTTCGGGATTAGTTTTAGACCTGGATAATTGTTATTTGGTGCCAGCATTGAGCATGAACATTATATCTGGATCTTGTTTGATGCGAGACGGTTATTCATTTAAATCTGAGAATAATGGTTGTTCTATTTATATGAGTAATATCTTTTGTGGTCATGCACCCTTGAAAAGTGGTCTATTTTTGATGAATCTCGATAGTAGTGATACACATATTCATAATGTTGAAGCCAAAAGATGCAGAGTTGATAATGATAGTGCAACTTATTTCTGGCACTGCCGTTTGGGTCATATTGGTGTAAAGCGCATGAAGAAACTCCATACTGATGGACTTTTGAATCACTTGATTATGAATCACTTGGTACTTGCAAACCATGCCTCATGGGCAAGATGACTAAAACACCATTCTCTGGAACTATGGAGCGACCAACTGATTTGCTGGAGATCATACATACTGATGTATGTGGTCCAATGAATGTTGAGGCTCGTGGCGGGTATCGTTATTTTCTCACCTTCATAGATGATTTAAGCAGATAT
The DNA here is from genome assembly GCF_002162155.2 of Triticum dicoccoides. Classification (NCBI taxonomy): domain Eukaryota; kingdom Viridiplantae; phylum Streptophyta; class Magnoliopsida; order Poales; family Poaceae; genus Triticum; species Triticum dicoccoides. Next base: position 72,502,243 of record NC_041381.1, read on the forward strand.
GGGTATATCTACTTAATGAAACATAAGTCTGAAACATTTGAAAAGTTCAAAGAATTTCAGAGTGAAGTTGAAAATCATCGTAACAAGAAAATAAAGTTTCTACAATCTGATCGTGGAGGAGAATATTTGAGTTACGAGTTTGGTCTATATTTGAAACAATGCGGAATAGTTTCGCAACTCACGCCACCCGGAACACCATAGCGTAATGGTGTATCCGAACGTCGTAATCGTACTTTACTAGATATGGTGCGATCTATGATGTCTCTTACTGATTTATCGCTATCATTTTGGGGTTATGCTTTAGAGACAGTTGCATTCACGTTAAATAGGGCACCATCAAAATCCGTTGAGACGACGCCTTATGAACTGTGGTTTAGCAAGAAACCAAAGTTGTCGTTTCTTAAAGTTTGGGGTTGTGATTCTTATGTGAAAAAGCTTCAACCTGATAAGCTCGAACCCAAATCGGAGAAATGTGTCTTCATAGGATACCCAAAGGAAATTGTTGGGTACACCTTCTATCACAGATCCGAAGGCAAGACATTCGTTCCAAGAATGGATCCTTTCTAGAGAAGGAGTTTCTCTCGAAAGAAGTGAGTGGGAGGAAAGTAGAACTTGATGAGGTAACTGTACATGCTCCCTTATTGGAAAATAGTTCATCACAGAAACCGGTTCCTGTCACGACTACACCAATTAGTGAGGAAGCTAATGATATTGATCATGAAACTTCAGATCAAGTTACTACCAAACCTCGTAGGTCAACTAGAGTAAGATCCGCACCAGAGTGGTATGGTAATCCTATTCTGGAGGTCATGTTACTTGACCATGGCGAACCTACGAACTATGAGGAAGCGATGACGAGCCCAGATTCCGCAAAATGGCTTGAGGCCATGAAATATGAGATGGGATCCATGTATGAGAACAAAGTATGGACTTTGGTTGACTTGCCCGATGATCGGCAAGCCATCGAGAATAAATGGATCTTCAAGAAGAAGACTGACGCTGATGGTAATGTTACTATCTACAAAGCTCGACTTGTTGCGAAAGGTTTTCGACAGGTTCAAGTGGTTAACTACGATGAGACTTTCTCACCTGTAGCGATGCTTAAGTCTATCCGATCATGTTAGCAATTGCCGTTTATGGACTGGTGCAAGCCTCTCGGAGTTGGAATAAACGCTTTGATAGTGTGATCAAAGCATATGGTTTTATACAGACTTTTGGAGAAGCATGTATTTACAAGAAAGTGAGTGGGAGCTCTGTAGCATTTCTAATATTATATGTGGACGACATATTGTTGATTAGAAATGATATAGAATTTCTGGATAGCATAAAAGGATACTTGAATAAAAAAATCAATGAAAGACCTCGGTGAAGCTGCTTATATATTGGGCATCAAGATCTATAGAGATAGATTAAGACGCTTAATTGGACTTTCACAAAGTACATACCTTGATAAAGTTTTGAAGAAGTTCAAAATGGATCAAGCAATGAAAGGGTTCATGCATGTAATACAAGGTGTGAAATTGAGTCAGACTCAATGCCCGACCACTGCAGAAGATAGAGAGAAAATTAAAGTTGTTCCCTATGCTTCATCCATAGGCTCTGTCATGTATGCAATGTTGTGTACCAGACCTGATGTGTGTCTTGCTATTAGTTTAGAAGGGAGGTACCAAAGTAATCCAGGAGTGGATCACTAGACAGCGGTCAAGAACATCTTAAAATACCTGAAAAGGACTAAGGATATGTTTCTCGTTTATGGAGGTGACAAAGAGCTAGTCGTAAATGGTTACGTCGATGCAAGCTTGGACACTGATCCGGACGATTCTAAATCGCAAACCGGATACGTGTTTATATTGAACGGTGAGCTGTCAGTTGGTACAGTTCTAAACAAAGCGTCATGGCGGGATCTACATGTGAAGCGGAGTACATAGCTGCTTCGGAAGCATCAAATGAAGGAGTCTGGATGAAGGAGTTCATATCCGATCTAGGTGTCATACCTAGTGCATCAGGTCCAATGAAAATCTTTTGTGACAATACTGGTGCAATTGCCTTGGCAAAGGAATCCAGATTTCACAAGAGAACCAAGCACATCAAGAGACGCTTCAATTCCATCCAGGACCAAGTCCAGGTGGGTTACATAGAGATTTGCAAGATACATACGGATCTGAATGTTGCAGACCCGTTGACTAAGCCTCTTCCATGAGCAAAACATGATCAGCACCAAGGCTCCATGGGTGTTAGAATCATTACTGTGTAATCTAGATTATTGACTCTAGTGCAAGTGGGAGACTGAAGGAAATATGCCATAGAGGCAATAATAAAGTTATTATTTATTTCCTCACACTAGTAGAAAAAGGGTCAAACGTGAAGCACATTAGTGCCAGTTTGTATTTGAGCCGGCACAAATGTATACATTGGTGCCGGTTCCAACGGCTAGCCGGGCCACTCTCATTAGTACCGGTTCGTGGCTAACCTTTAGCACGGGTTCGTGCCACGAACCGGTACTAATGAGAGTGGTGGCAGGATGTTGTCAGTGTGGGCCCCCTCCAGCACCTTTAGTACCGGTTCTTGGTACGAACCGGTACTAAAGGTCGTCCTACATAAACCCTTCGTCCACCCGAGCTCGCTCTGTTCTTCCCCTTTCCCCTCTCCTCTCTGTTCTTTCCCTCTTCCTCTCGAGCTCATCACACATTTTGCCCAAAATTTGTCAAGATTTGAAGGCCCCCATCCATTCAAATGATCACAAAGGTTAGGAACTTTGTTCTTTCATCTCTCATTGCTAGATTAGCTCTTGCAATGCTTTATATAGTTATTAATTTGTGAGTTTAGTAATTTGGGAGGAAATATATATATATATATATATGTGCTAGTATTTGATTTATATGCAATTTGAGGTTAAAATAACACTTAGTTTGCATATGTAGGTGTGGTTTACTTAGTGCCTTCTAAATCTCCGTCGTAACCACCGTCGATCGCCCGCACCGTCCCGTCGCCGGCACCACCTTGTGGTGAGCCTCTTGTTCATGAAATTTTATATAAAAAATTTATGTTTGTGTGATTTGGATATATAGTTACTCGTATAATAATTATCTTACCCGTACGTTATTTTTTATACATAGTGCCATGGTTTTGATATCCGTCCCCGTCGGCCCTCGTCCTTGTTATGATTTGGATGTGGTATATTCTCTTTTAAAACTATTTGTTGCATTTCGTGTTTATGACAAATTATGCCCATCAAGTTGACATAGATATTTTTATCTAGGAGGTATGTGAACCGGAAATTCCAACCGACCTTATTGTCGAGAGGTTAAATTTAGTTGAAAGAGAAAACGAGTACTTGAAAGAAAAATTGAAAAGAATTGAGGGGGAGAAGATGGAATTGGAGTTGCATGTTGCCGATGTCGTCGATGATCACAAGATCAAGAAGGAGAAAATGCGCTTGAAGATTAGAAAGATTAGAAAATATGCCATCGATAGTGAGGCTTGGTATCATTATGCTGTTGGATCAATTGTTACCTTAGTTGCGATCTTGATCGCATTTGTTGTTGCATTTAAATGCTTTAGCTAGAGAGTTATTTGTTTGTTGCATTTAAGTGTTGTATGAACTTTATGTATGAACTTGTATTAATTTGGTCTATTCGGTGTTGTGTAATGAAGATGAGCCGACAATGGATGTACGATTACCGATGCTCTCCCCAGTTCGTTGAGGGCGTGCATACTTTTCTGCTTGCGGCTGAGGCAAACGAGCGGGCGGATGGTTTTATGCCTTGTCCATGTGCTGGCTGTAAGAATGGTCGCAATTACTCTACGTCAAGAACCATTCACGTCCACCTGTTTGAGTCCGGTTTCATGCCCCACTATAATGTTTGGACCAAGCACGGAGAAAGAGGGGTTATGATGGAAGACAATGAAGAAGAAGAGGACGACGACAGCTATCCTGGCCATGGGTTCCCTGAATATGATGATACAACAATGGGGGAAGAAGATGAGCCGGTAATGCGGGAAGAAGCTGAGCCGGCAATGCGGGAAGAAGCTGAAGAAGAGGCAGCCCGTTGATGATCTAGGTCGGGCCATTGCCGATGAAAAGAGAAACTGCGCAAGTGATTTGGAGAAGAAGAAGTTGCAGCGCATGTTAGAGGATCACAAAAAATTGTTGTACCCGAATTGCGTAGGTGACAAGAAAAAGCTGGGCACCACACTGGAATTGCTGCAATGGAAGGCAGAGAATGGTGTATCTGACAAGGGATTTGGGAAGTTGCTGGTAATGATAAAGGATATGCTTCCAAAGGACAACGAATTGCCCGAGAGTACGTACGAAGCAAAGAAGGCTGTCTGCCCTCTAGGGTTAGAGGTGCAGAAGATACATGCATCCCCTAATGATTGCATCCTCTACCGCGGTGAGTACGAGGATTTGAACGCTTGCCCGGTATGTGGTGCATTGCGCTATAAGATCAGCCGCGATGAGCATGGTGATGTCGAGGGCGAGCGCCCCAGGAAGAAGATTTCTGCCAAGGTGATGTGGTATTCTCCTATAATACCACGGTTGAAACGTTTGTTCCAAAACAAAGAGCATGCCAAGGCGATGCGATGGCACAGAGAAGACCGTAAGAAAGACGAAAAGTTGAGAGTACCCGCTGACGGGTCGCAGTGGAGAAAAATCGAAAGAAAGTACGGGAAGGAGTTTGCAGATGACGCAAGGAGCGTATGGTTTGGTCTAAGCGCAGATGGCATTAATCCTTTTGGGGAGCAGAGCAGCAACCATAGCACCTGGCCTGTGACTCTATGTTTGTATAACCTTCCTCCTTGGTTGTGCATGAAGCGGAAGTTCATTATGATGCCAGTGCTCATCCAAGGCCCTAAACAACCCGGCAACGACATTGATGTGTACCTAAGGCCATTAGTTGAAGAACTCTTACAACTGTGGAATGGAACAGGTGTACGTGCATGGGATGAGCACAAACAGGAAGAATTTGACCTAAAGGCATTGCTGTTCCTGACCATCAATGATTATCCTGCTCTCAGTAACCTTTCAGGACAGACAAACAAGGGATACCACGGATGCACACACTGTTTGGATGATATCGACAGTATATATTTGAATAGTTGTAAGAAGAATGTGTACCTGGGACATCGTCGATTTCTTCCGAGCAGGCATCCCGTAAGAAAGAAAGGCAAGCATTTCAAAGGTGAGGCGGATCACCGGACGAAGCCTCGCCACCGTACTGGTGCTGATGTACATGATATGGTCAAGGATTTGAAGGTGATATTTGGAAAGGGTCCTGGCGGACAACCTGTTCCAAAGGACGCTGACGGATGCGCACCCATGTGGAAGAAGAAATCTATATTTTGGGACCTGCCATATTGGAAAGACCTAGAGGTCCGCTCCGCAATCGACGTGATGCACGTGACGAAGAATCTTTGCGTGACCCTGCTTGGCTTCTTGGGCGTGTATGGGAAGACAAAAGATACACCTGAGGCACGGGAGGACCAGCAACGTATGCACGGAGAAGACGGCATACATCAGGGTCATGCAAGCTACGCTCTTACCAAAGAAGAGAAGGAAATCTTCTTTGAATGCCTGCTCAGTATTAAGGTACCGTCTGGCTTCTCGTCGAATATAAAGGGAATAATAAACATGGCAGAGAAAAAGTTCCAGAACCTAAAGTCTCATGACTGCCACGTGATTATGACGCAACTGCTTCCGGTTGCATTGAGGGGGCTTCTACCGGAAAATGTTCGATTAGCCATTGTGAAGCTATGTGCATTTCTCAATGCAATCTCTCAGAAGGTAATCGATCCAGAAATCATACCAAGGTTACAGAATGATTTGGTGCAATGTCTTGTCAGTTTCGAGTTGGTGTTCCCACCATCCTTCTTCAACATCATGACACACGTCCTAGTTCACCTGTGCGAAGAGATTAACGTTTTTGGTCCTGTATTTCTACACAATATGTTCCTCTTTGAGAGGTTCATGGGAGTCTTAAAGAAATATGTTCATAACCGTGCTAGGCCAGAAGGAAGCATCTCCAAGGTCCATCAAAATGAGGAGGTCATTGAGTTTTGTATTGACTTTATTCCTGACCTTAAGCCGATTGGTGTTCCTGAATCGCGGCATAAGGGCAGACTGGATGGAAAAGGCACGCTAGGAGGGGAACAAATAATATGTATGGACGGACATTCTCTCACTGAAGCACACTACACAGTTCTACAGAATTCCGCCTTGGTGGCTCCGTATATGGATGAACACAAGAATTTGCTACGCTCCAAACACCCGGAGCGGTCTGATGACTGGATTACACGTGAACAAACCAGGAGTTTCGCCAGCTGGTTGCAGACACGTACCATGCATTACACCTCTATTGAAGATGACCTGTACTTGCTGTCCCAGTTACCATCTTCGAATATAATGACTTTCAAAGGGTACGAGATAAATGGTAATACATTTTACACGATCGCCCAAGATAAGAAGAGCACCAACCAAAACAGTGGTGTCCGCTTTGATGCAGAAACCAAGACGGGAAAGGAAACATATTATGGTTATATACAGGACATATGGGAACTTGACTATCGACGTGGTTTAAAGGTCCCTTTGTTTCGGTGCAAATGGGTCAATATGACACGAGGCGGGGTAACGGAAGACCCGCAGTACGGAATGACAACAGTGAATCTCAACAATCTTGCGTATGCAGACGAACCATTCGTCCTAGCCAATGATGTGGCACAGGTTTTCTATGTGAAGGACATGTCTACCAAGCCAAGAAAAAGAAAAGATAAGGAAGCGAATGCATCGTACGATGAGCCAAAGCGGCACATAGTTCTTTCTGGGAAGAGAAACATTGTGGGAGTGGATGACAAGACAGACAAGCCAGAAGATTATGAAAAGTTTGATGAAATTGCTCCATTCACAGTGAATATTGACCCGAGCATCCCGTTAAATGATGAAGATTTCCATGGTTACGGTGCAAAGGGACACACGCGAAGAAAAAGTTTCACACCCAAATATCTGGGATGTGATCGGCTTCACTAGCTATCATCACTTTCTTCTGTGTTTCGCACCGAGAGGGGAATCTCTGTAATAGTTAGGGTAGTTATGTGTTTTGGCATTTGAAACGCGAAGAAATTTTATGTGCAAACAAATTCTTTCATGCCTTTACTAATTTTTAAAGTTAAGTTATTCACAAACTAGTGATTCACACTAATTTCAAATAATTCAAAATTTAAACTATTCAAATTTGAAAACTACGGGCACTAACAGAAAGTTTGTAATTTTTTGTACCTAAAACAAAAATGTTCACAAAGAAACTCTAAATACACAAAAAAACACAAAAATAAATAAAGCAAAAAATAATAATAAAAAAGCCCTAACAGAAAGTTTGTAATTTTTTGTACCTAAAACAAAAATGTTCACAAAGAAACTCTAAATACACAAAAAAACAACACAAAAATAAATAAAGCAAAAAATAAAATAAAAAAGCCCGCCTACTAGGCCAGAGCGGCCTGCATACGACTAGAAACCCAACCTGTCGTTGGGCCAGGATGCAGGCCCGCAAAGGCCAAGTGGGCCCATAGGGCTGCAAAGAACACGCAGGCCCAGTAAGCCTGCTTTGGAGAGGAGCTCGAGAGAGCGGCCGCATGGGGGTTTATAAACCAGTGCGGTCGCCCCTCGGCTAGCGAGATGGGACTAAACTTGCCGCACCACACCTGCGCCAGCGCACCCCCTTTAGTACCGGGTCGTGGCACAAACCGGTACTAAAGGGGGGGCCTTTAGTACCGGTTTGTGCCACCACCCGGTACTAAAGGGGGTCGCTTCCCGCCGCTTGGCCTAGCCAAAATAGACCTTTAGTACCGGTTGGTGGCTCCAACCGGTACTAAAGGTCCATCCTATATATACAACACTTAAAAAATTTCAGTTTCCCTTTGTTTCTTCCCTCTGTTTCCTCTCCCTCTCCGTCGCGCCGCCCTGCCCCGATCGACACCGTCCCCGTCGACGTCGCCGCCCCCGCCCCTCGCCGCCGACCCCGGCCGTCCCCG
>NC_041381.1:72510785-72516465 GCF_002162155.2 Triticum dicoccoides
GCCGCCCCCCGTCCCCGTCGCCGTCGTCGCCTCGCCGTCGTCGTCGCCCCGCTGTGAGCTCTCCCCCTCTAACCTCTCTCCCTCGCCTCTGGCGGCCACCATGGACGCCGCCCCTCCCGGCCCCGAGCACACACACACACACAAGCGCATGAATTAGTATATAATTTAGATTATTTAGATTATTATTGTTTTAGTTATCAAAACACACACACACACACATAAGCATGAATTAGTATATAATTTAGATTATTTAGATTATTGTTGTTTTAGTTATCAATTTTTTTTATATGGAACACACACACACACATATATGTATGAATTAATGCATGTATATATTAGTATATACGTATTTTGTATGTTTAATTAGTTTAGATTATTTAGATTATTATTGTTTTAGTTATCAAAAAAATTTATATGGAAATTAGTGTTTAATTAGTATGGAAATTTTTTATGTTTAATTAGTATATAATTTAGATTATTATTATTAGTATATAATTAGTGTTTAATTAGTATGGAATTTTTTTATATAATGTTGTTTTTCAGTTTTTTAATGGATGTATAGAAGTTGTGTTTTCTGTTTTTAGTGTTAGATGCTTAATTAGTATGAAATAGTATATAGATTTTTGAAATAGTAGAAATGTTAGAAATTTTAGTTATCAAAATCCAATCATTAAAAAAATATTACTTTTTGCGGGCATATAGCTAGTATTTGTTCTCGATGATGCCCGGCCCGCATCCTCGCCGTCGACCCGTCTGCGACGATGTCCAGCCGACCCATGTCCGGGACTGGGCTCCGCCGGGCTGGCACTGGGAGGTGCTGCCTGGAGGGGCGCGCCGCTTGATGAGGAACCCGGCCCCGGGTCCCGTCGTCGATCCTGATCTCGTTTGGTGGCGTTCGCGTGGGCCAGTTTCGGTGCGGAGGGACCCGGCCCCGCCGGAGGTGGTACGCCGCCGTGTCAGGGAGGAGGACGAGCACGTCCATCGCTACATGGTTGCGTTAGAGGGCGGCAGGTTCTCCAATACCTGGCAGTATCTTCGGGGATCTCACTTCAGCTATGATCCTGTGAGGGTTCCTTCTCTTTGGGTGTCCACCGCCCGCGCCGCAGGAACCGCGAGTGTCCTAGATTCTTCTGTAGTATTCGATCTTTAATTAGCTAGCCAGTGATGTACTATTCAATATTATATATTATTCGAGACGATGTATTCGAGATTATATCTATTATTCTAGACGAAGTATTCGAGATTATATCTATTATTCAAGACGATGTAATTTGAATACTAAATTGTTTTATATTTCTTTTGAATTAGTTAAATAAAAGCTATGGCAGGCAATACCGACAGAGAGGGAGAACAGACCATGTTCGATATGATACGCGGGCCAGATGATGATCAGAATGAAGAAGATTATGCCGGCTCCGAATTTCTAAACAACACCGGAGAGGGTGATATGATATTCGATCGCGACGACCGAATTGATGAAGTCATGAACTACGATTATGACCATGACGAAGAACATGTTGATCCTGAAACAACAAAGACCGGCGAGGTATATATATTTATATAAGCAGGTATCTGGTGATCATCACATGTTTTAAATGACTTGAAGATATATTAACGAATCGATCTTTGTTCTTTCAGCCATCCGGATCGAGCAAATCTTCAGGCAAAAGGACGAAACGTGGCCCGAACAAAAAGTTGAAGGAGGGCGTAAAGTACAATATCGAGGCAGTCAGACCTAATGGCGAACCATTAGCGCCTAAGAAGATTGCGGACAAGTTCGTTCGTCAGTGCGGAGTTCTTGTGAAGGACCAACTCCCAATCTCCCTTCAAGAATGGAGAGAGCCAGCAAAAGACAAAAGACAAAAAGGCAAAGAGGACGCTGCTCCACGTCCAGATGTTACTTTTGTCGACAAGAATCAAAAAGATCTGCTTTGGGATACTCTCATGGAACATTTCACCCTACCAGATCATTTCACAGAAGCAGATGTGCAGAAAGTCAAGGACGCTGCTCTTAGGAAGATGGCGGTTGCATTCAAGAACCACAAGAATCGTGAATGGGACAAGTACGTCAAGGGAGGAAGGAAGACTCCAGTATTCGAGGGAACACTAGAGAACCAACGTGCTCATTGGGACGATTTCGTGAAATTCAAAGATTCGGAATTAGCTAAGGAACGGTCGAGAATAAACAAGAAGAATGCCGAAAAAAAGGATAAGTTCCATAAGCTGGGGCCAGGTGGCTATGCGGTGGCAATGCCTAAGTGGGATAAGTCTGAGAAAGAGATGGAGGATGCAGGTGCCACTCCGGTTACTAAGAGCTGGCCCCCCAGGGTCAGGACTTGGTTCTATGCGCATGGGGAGGAGTTGGACCCGAAGACAGGCAATGTTTCGACGAGGGCAAGTCTGAAGGGAGCAGACGATGCGATACTTGTTGCAATAGAAGAGGCACGATCAGGGGTGTTCCAGCCCAACAGAGAGAACGACGAGCTTATGCGTGCCCTGGGAAATCCTGAACACCCGGGAAGAACACGAGACAAGGGCGCTATTCCGTGGTATGAGGGGTTTTTAGACTGGAACACCGACTACAGAACCCGTGCGAGAAAGAAGATTGCGGAGGAGAAGAAGAGGAAGATGGAGGAGGAGCAGAGGAAGCGGGACTATGAACGCCTTCAAGGCCTAGAAGCAAGTCAAGCGGAATTGGTAGTCAAATTCCAGTGGCAGCAGAAGCAGATCGACTCACTTACCCAGCAAAGGGGGTCTCAGCAGCTGCAGCAGCTAGCGAATGATCCAGCATTGGATAGCACCGCCCCATCCATGCCGAGAAGCAGCGTGGGTTCCGCCCCGAACGACGCAATGTTGGGTAGATACCCCGTGGATGACATCACGGAGAACACTAGCTGCGAGCTACACGTCAAAATGAAGAACATATCCATGAAGGTGGCGGACGCCGTTGCTTTTACAAATCCTCCCGAGGCAACCTTCCATTGCAACCCGATTCCAGCGGGCTATGCTCGTGTCTTGGTTGATGAGGTGGTGGACCCATATTCGGAGCTAGAGCTTGACTATCCTAGAGGTGACGACGAGCGCTTTCTCGGAGACGCCAAACATCGTATCATCCTATGGAAAAAGGATTGCATCATCTTTCGAAGGCCACCGACACCGCATCAGCCGACTCCTCGTCGAAGTCCGCCACCGAGTCAGCAGTCTCCCACTCCTGCAAGTCCACCAAGTCCGGCAAAGTGTCAGGCCACTCCTCCTCCAAGTCCAGCAAAGTGTCAGGCCACTCTTCCTCCTCCAAGTCCGCCACAACGTCAGACGTCCACTCCTCCTCCAAGTCCGGCACAACCTCAGGCCACTCCTCCTCCAAGTCCGGCATAGCTTCAGGCGGCCACTCCTCCTCGTCCAACTCAGCCCCGTCAGCCGTCTCCGCCGCCTCAGCAATCACAGAAGAGACACCCCGCAGCTATGGTGCGTAGCGGTACGAGTCAAGGTAGTACAGGAAGTATAGGCGGAGTCAAGCGATATAAATATGGTCCAAGCCTCACGCCTCTTCCGCAGAGGGCTTATGACAGGTCCGAGGAGGAAATCGCAGCCATATCGAAGTCCGAGGTGGAAGCCCATTTTGCACCGAAACCGCCACCGCCGCCAAGGGAGAAAGTGCCTGAGGAAACGATTGACCACTTCATTCGTATGGCTCAACCACCAGCTCCCAAGCCTGTTGACACAGACTATGAGCGCCACATCAGGAAGTTAAATCGAGCACGTCTATGTAAGGAGGCGAGCTCGGGATCGAGCAAACAAGAAGCAGCTGTCAAAAAATGCGGGAAAACCATTCCCCGGCTGGGAGAACAGGCGGCGCAATCGATCCCCTCGCTTGTTGTGCCAACAACACGTGACAGTACACGCGCCCAATATTATTGTGGGCAAATAGTTTACGTTCCTGAGGTGGGCAATGTGGTAATAACGGAGGAGCATATAATGCAGGCTGAAGTTCTCAAAATCAATGTTGGACAACTCCTCGAGATCGAGCCCATGCCTGTGCTTAGAGAGGATGAAATAAAACGGAAATATGTCCGGGGCCAACCTTTGGTCGAGCCAGACAAGGTCAAGAACCTCCCAATGAGAATGTATGAATTGCATCAATGGTACATGAACATTACCAAGATTTCCGATCAATTGTCCCTCATGGTGAATGTCAAGGAGGAGCATTACTATCATGAGAAAGCTGTGTCCATTGAGTATTCTGAACTGTTTCAGTTATACAATCAAGACGCACTCGACAAATCTATCGTCAGTTGCTATTGTCTGTAAGTGATTTCTTTCTGTAATTTAAGTCTCAAGCTAGCTGTAGTGATCCTTTTGATCAATCATTACCTGTAATTATCCTCACTATATTCTTTTCTGTGGTATTATATGCAGGATGAAGATGTATGAAATGAGAAAAGGTAGACGCTATGGCATTGGATTCATTGACCCAAACACCGTTAATGAATACACATGGAAAATAGATGCACGTCATCAAAAGGCCGTAGAGGACAGCATGCTAGAGTTCTTGAAGCGCCTCAAATACAATGAAGATATACTACTTCCTTACAACTTCCAGTGAGTCACACTGTCTTGTACTACAAATTCTCTGTTTTTGCCTACTAGCTAGCTACATGTTTTTGCTTACATATGCCCGCTTAATTAAGACATGCAAACGTGTGTGCATGCAGATATCACTGGGTCTTGTGTATCATTAAAGTTGACGCCGGAACAGTTGAAATATTGGACTCACTACTCAAAGAAAAAACTGACTATAACATCTTGTTTGGGATAGTCAACAGGTAATTTCAATCATTATTAACTATATATCTCGGCCTATTTAGTTCGTCATTTCATGATATGAACTATTTAATAACCCCTTTATTCATTTTCTTTGTCGGCGGGCAGGGCTTGGGCAAGGTTCATCAGCGTCACGGAAGGCGAATGGAAAGAAAAGCTTAAATGGGGAAGACCCAAGGTAAGTAATTAAGTAGTACTAGCTAGCTAGATAGCTGCCATCTCTTTAATTATCATGCTTGATTAATTATTATCTGATCAAATTCCATTCTCGTAAAGTCCCTGAAGCAGGCGCAGGGGACTGATCTGTGTGCATTCTGCGTTTGCAAGAACATTCGCATGATGGCGTTCGAAAGGAGCAGATCTCAAAGACAGGAATGGATACGCTTGTCAAAACACTATTCAAATTTTTTACACCATTATCGATATCTAGTCACACAACTAATACACATGCATATTGATCTCCTTCTTAACAGTTCAGAGAGGTGCGGGAGAAGCTCCTAGAAATGGAGCGCGTAGAAGCACTTCAAGAGGAAATAGCGGGATTTTTGCTCGACCAGGTCATAAATCCGAAGGGAGAATACTATTACCCGCTACCGCCCCCATGAAAACCACTTCCAATTGTCATCGTGCTCAGAAGGCACCAATTAGGCTAATGCCACTGGCTCCGAAGGCAACATGCATATGTAGGAGAAATTGTATATAGCTATACATGTGTGTATGTGTGAATTAATTAATATGATGGTTTGTGAGACATTGATGATATATATATGCATGATTGGTTCTACTAGAAATTCTATTTTATATATATATATATATATATATATATATATATATATATATATATATGCATAACGTGTAC
>NC_041381.1:72516705-72635132 GCF_002162155.2 Triticum dicoccoides
CATAACGTGTACAATGTGTAGTATCGTAAAATACCAGCAAACGAAAAAGAATTAAAATGGAAACACAAAATTAAATGAAAAAGAAATCATAAAACTAAAAAAACCTTATAGTACCGGTTGGTCTTACCAACCGGTACTAAAGGGCTCCAGGCCCCTGGAGCTGGCTCGTGCCACGTGGTTTCCCTTTAGCACTGGTTCGTGCTGAACCGGTACTAAAGGGGGGGGGCTTTAGTGCCCACACTTTAGTGCCGGTTATGGAACCGGCACTAAAGGGCCTTACGAACCGGTGCTATTGCCCGGTTCTGCACTAGTGTCATATCATGATAAATGTTTATTATTCATGCTAGAATTGTATTACCCAAAAACATAATACATGTGTGAATACATAGACAAACATAGTGTCACTAGTATGCCTCTACTTGACTAGCTCATTGATCAAAGATGGTTGAGTTTCCCAACCATGGATATGAGTTATCATTTGATCAGTGGGATCACATCATTAGGAGAATGATGTGATTGACTTGACCCATTTCGTTAGCTTAGCACTTGATCGTTTAGTATGTTGCTATTGCTTTCTTCATGACTTACACATGTTCCTATAACTATGAGATTATGTAAATCCTGCTTACCGGAGGAACACTTTGTGTGCTACCAAACGTCACAACGTAACTGGGTGATTATAAAGGTGCTCTACAGGTGTCTCCGAAGGTACTTGTTGAGTTGACATATTTCGAGATTAGGATTTTTCACTCCGATTGTCGGAGAGGTATCTCTGGGCCGTCTCGCTAATGCACATCACTATAAGCCTTACAAGCAATGTGACTAATGAGTTAGTTACGGATGATGCATTACATAATGAGTAAAGAGACTTGCCGGTAACGAGATTGAACTAGGTATTGAGATACCGATGATCGAATCTCGGGCAAGTAACATACCGATGACAAAGGGAACAACGTATGTTGTTATGCGGTTTGACCGATAAAGACCTTCGAAGAATATGTGGGAGCCAATATGAGCATCCAGGTTCCGCTATTGGTTATTGAACGGAGACGTGTCTCGGTCATGTCTACATAGTTCTCGAACCCGTTGGGTCCGCACGCTTAAAGTTCGATGACGGTTATATTATGAGTTTATGTGTTTTTATGTACCGAAGGTAGTTCGGAGTCCTAGATGTGATCACAGACATGACGAGGAGTCTTGAAATGGTCGAGACATAAAGATTGATATATTGGACGACTATGTTCGGACACCGGAATGGTTTCGGGGAGTATCGGGCATATACCGGAGTACCGGGGGTTACCGAAACACCCCCGAGGAGACTAATGGAGAAGAGGAGGGGCGGCCAAGGGAAGACGTGCGCCCCCTTCCCCCCAGTCTGAATTGGACAAGGAGGGGGGCGGCGCCCCCCTTTCCTTTCCCCCTCTCTCTCCTTCCCTCTCCTCTCCTACTCCCACTTGGAAGGGGGGAGTCCTAATCCCGGTGGGAGTAGGACTCCTCATGGGGCGCGCCTAGGGTGGCCGGCCCCCTCCCCCTCCTCCACTCCTTTATATACGGGGAGGGAGGCACCCCTTGGAGACACAACAATTGATCCCTTGGATCTCTTAGCCGTGTGCGGTGCCCCCCTCCATCATAATCCACCTCGATAATATCGTAGCGGTGCTTAGGCGAAGCCCTGCGTCGGTAGAACATAATCATCGTCACCACGCCATCGTGTTGACGGAAATCTCCCTCAAAGCTCGGCTGGATCAGAGTTCGAGGGACGTCATTGAGCTGAACGTGTGCTGAACTCGGAGGTGCCGTGTGTTCGGTACTTGATCGGTCGGATCGTGAAGACGTATGACTACATCAACCGCGTTGTGCTAACACTTCCGCTTTCGGTCTACGAGGGTATGTGGACACACTTTCCCCTCTTGTTGCTATGCATCACCATGATCTTGCGTGTGCGTAGGAATTTTTTTGAAATTACTACGTTCCCCAACAGTGGCATCCGAGCCAGGATTTATGCGTAGATGTTATATGCACGAGTAGAACACAAGTGAGTTGTGGGCGATACAAGTCATACTGCTTACCAGCATGTCATACTTGTTGGAAATATGCCCTAGAGGCAATAATAAAAGGATTATTATTATATTTCCTTGTTCATGATAACTGTCTTTTATTCATGCTATAATTGTATTGTCCGGAAATCGTAATACACGTGTGAATACATAGACCACAATATGTCCCTAGTGAGCCTCTAGTTGACTAGCTCGTTGATCAACAGATAGTCATGGTTTCCTGACTATGGACATTGGATGTCATTGATAACGGGATCACATCATTAGGAGAATGATGTCATGGACAAGACCCAATCCTAAGCATAGCACAAAGATCGTGTAGTTCGTTTGCTAGAGCTTTTCCAATGTCAAGTATCTTTTCCTTAGACCATGAGATCGTGTAACTCCCGGATACCGTAGGAGTGCTTTGGTTGTACCAAACGTCACAACGTAACTGGGTGGCTATAAAGGTGCACTACAGGTATCTCCGAAAGTGTCTGTTGGGTTGACGCGGATCGAGACTGGGATTTGTCACTCCGTATGACGGAGAGGTATCTCTGGGCCCACTCAGTAATGCATCATCATAATGAGCTCAAAGTGACCAAGTGTCTGGTCATGGGATCATGCATTACGGGACGAGTAAAGTGATTTGCCGGTAACGAGATTGAACAAGGTATTGGGATACCCACGATCGAATCTCGGGCAAGTAACGTATCGATTGACAAAGGGAATTGTATACGGGGTTGCTTAAATCCTCGACATCGTGGTTCATTCGATGAGATCATCGAGGAGTATGTGGGAGCCAACATGGGTATCCAGACCCCGTTGTTGGTTATTGACCGTAGAGCCATCTCGGTCATGTCTACATGTCTCCCGAACCCGTAGGGTCTACCCACTTAAGGTTCAGTGACGCTAGGGTTGTATGAATATGAGTATGCAGCAAACCGAAAGTCGTTCGGAGTCCCGGATGAGATCCCGGACGTCACGAGGAGTTCCGGAATGGTCCGGAGGTAAAGAATTATATATGGGAAGTCAAGTTTCGGCCATCGGGAAAGTTTCGGGGGTCACCGGTATTGTACCGTGACCACCGGAAGGGTCCCGGGGGTCCACCAGGTGGGGCCAGCTATCCCAGAGGGCCCCATGGGCTGAAGTGGGAGGGGAACCAGCCCCTAGTGGGCTGGTGTGCCCCCCCTGGGCCCCCCTCTGCGCCTAGGGTTGGGAACCCTAGGGGAGGGGGCGCCTCCACTTGCCTTGGGGGGGCACTCCACCCCCTTGGTCGCCGCCCCCCTTGGGAGATCCCATTTCCAGGGCCGGCGCCCCCCCAGGGTCCCTATATAAAGAGGGGGGTGGGAGGGCAGCCGAACCCTGACATCTGGCGCCTCCCTACCCCCCTTTCTACACCTCCTCCTCCCGTAGTCACTTGGTGAAGCCCTGCCGGAACCCTGCTGCATCCATCACCACACCGTCGTGCTGCTGGATCTTCATCAACCTCTCCTTCCCCCTTGCTGGATCAAGAAGGAGGAGACGTCACACTGACCGTACGTGTGTTGAACGCGGAGGTGCCGTCCGTTCGGCGCTAGGATCTCCGGTGATTTGGATCACAACGAGTACGACTCCCTCAACCCCGTTCTCTTGAACGCTTCCGCTCGCGATCTACAAGGGTATGTAGATGCACTCCTCTCTCTCATTGCTAGATGAACTCATAGATTGATCTTGGTGAATGTAGAAAAAAATTTATTTTATGCAACGTTCCCCAACAGTGGCATCATGAGCTAGGTCTATGCATAGTTCTCTATTGCACCAGTAGAACACAAATCTGTTGTGGGCGTAGATGTTGTCAACTTTCTTGCCACTACTAGTCTTATTTTGCTTCAGCGGTATTGTGGGATGAAGCGGCCCGGACCGACCTTACACGTACGCTTATGTGAGAGAGGTTCCACCGACTGACATGCATTAGTTGCATAAGGTGGCTAGTGTTGGGGAACGTAGTAATTTCAAAAAAATTCCTACGTACACGCAAGATCATGGTGATGACATAGCAATGAGAGGGGAGAGTGTTGTCCACGTACCCTCGTAGACCATAAGCATAAGCGTTATGACAACGCGGTTGATGTAGTCGTACGTCTTCACGATCCGACCGATCCAAGCACCGAACGTACGGCACCTCCGAGTTCAGCACACGTTCAGCTCGATGACGATCCCCGGGCTCCGATCCAGCAAAGCTTCGGGGATGAGTTCCGTCAGCATGACGGCGTGGTGACGATGATGATGTTCTAGCAGCGCAGGGCTTCGCCTAAACTCCGCGATGATATGACCGAGGTGGAATATGGTGGAGGGGGGCACCGCACACGGCTAAGGAACGATCCGTAGATCAACTTGTGTGTCCTGGGGTGCCCCTGCCCCCGTATATAAAGGAGGGAGGGGGGAGGCCGGCCGGCCCTTGTGGGCGCGCCAAGGAGGAGGAGTCCTCCTCCTAGTAGGAGTAGGACTCCCCCTTTCCTACTCCTACTAGGAGGGGGAAGGAAGGGGAAGAGGGGGGAAGGAAAGAGGGGGCGCCGCCCCCCCCCTCCTAGTCCAATTCGGACCAGAGGGAGAGGGGGCGGGCGGCCCACCCTGGCCGCCCCTCTCTCTTTCCACCAAGGCCCATGTGGCCCATTATCTCTCCCCGGGGGGTTCCGGTAACCCTCCGGCACTCCGGTTTTCTCCGACAACATCCGGAACACTTCCGGTGTCCGAATATAGTCGTCCAATATATCAATCTTTATGTCTCGACCATTTCAAGACTCCTCGTCATGTCCGTGATCACATCCGGGACTCCGAACAAACTTCGGTACATCGAAACTTATAAACTCATAATAAAACTGTCATCGTAACGTTAAGCGTGCAGACCCTACGGGTTCGAGAACTATGTAGACATGACCTAGAACTATTCTCGGTCAATAACCAATAGCGGAACCTGGATGCCCATATTGGTTCCTACATATTCTACGAAGATCTTTATCGGTCAAACCGCATAACAACATACGTTGTTCCCTTTGTCATCGGTATGTTACTTGCCCGAGATGTGATCGTCGGTATCCAATACCTAGTTCAATCTCGTTACCGGCAAGTCTCTTTACTCGTTATGTAATGCATCATCCTGTAACCAACTCATTGGTCACATTGCTTGCAAGACTTATAGTGATGTGCATTACCGAGAGGGCCCAGAGATACCTCTCCGACAATCGGAGTGACAAAACCTAATCTCAAAATACGCCAACTCAACATGTACCTTCGGAGACACCTGTAGTACTCCTTTATAATCACCCAGTTACGTTGTGACGTTTGGTAGTACCCAAAGTGTTCCTCCGGTAAACGGGAGTTGCATAATCTCATAGTTACAGGAACATGTATAAGTCATGAAGAAAGCAATAGCAATATACTAAACGATCAAGTGCTAGGCTAACGGAATGGGTCGTGTCAATCACATCATTCTCCTAATGATGTGATCCCATTAATCAAATGACAACACATGTCTATGGTTAGGAAACATAACCATCTTTGATTAATGAGCTAGTCAAGTAGAGGCATACTAGTGACTATATGTTTGTCTATGTATTCACACATGTATCATGTTTCCGGTTAATACAATTCTAGCATGAATAATAAACATTTATCATGATATGAGGAAATAAATAATAACTTTATTATTGCCTCTAGGGCATATTTCCTTCAGCTAGCGGGTGTCTGTCTCTCCCACTTTAGTTGGAGCGGATTCGATGAAAAGCGTCCTTATGAAGGGTAAATAGAAGTTGACAAATCACGTTGTGGTTATTCGTACGTAAGAAAACGTTCTTGCTAGAACCCTATTGCAGCCACGTAAAAGATGCAACAACAATTAGAGGACGTCTAACTTGTTTTTGCAGCAATTGCTTTGTGATGTGATATGGCCAAAAGTTGTGATGAATGATGAATGATATATTGTGATGTATGAGATCATGTTCTTGTAGTAGGAATCACGACTTGCATGTCGATGAGTATGACAACCGGCAGGAGCCATAGGAGTTGTCTTAATTATTGTATGACATGCGTGTCAATGATTTAATGCCATGTAATTACTTTACTTTATTGCTAAACCGTTAGCCATAGTAGTAGAAGTAATAGTTGGCGAGCAACTTCATGGAGACACGATGATGGAGATCATGGTGTCATGCCGGTGACGAAGATGATCATGGAGCCCCGAAGATGGAGATCAAAGGAGCTATATGATATTGGCCATATCATGTCACTACTATATAATTGCATGTGATGTTTATTATGTTTATGCATCTTGTTTACTTAGAACGACGGTAGTAAATAAGATGATCCCTTATAATAATTTCAAGAAAGTGTTCCCCCTAACTGTGCGCCGTTGCTAAAGTTCGTCGTTTCGAAGCACCACGTGATGATCGGGTATGATAGATTCTTACGTTCACATACAATGGGTGTAAGACAGTTTTACACATGCAAAAACACTTAGGGTTAACTTGACGAGCCTAGCATGTACAGACATGGCCTCAGAACACAGAGACCGAAAGGTCGAACATGAGCCGTATGGTAGATACGATCAACATGGAAATGTTCACCGATGATGACTAGTCCGTCTCACGTGATGATCGGACACGGCCTAGTCGACTCGGATCATGTAACACTTAGATGACTAGAGGGATGTCAAATCTGAGTGGGAGTTCATTAAATAATTTGATTAGATGAACTTAATTATCATGAACTTAGTCTAAAATCTTTGCAAAATATGTCTTGTAGATCAAATGGCCAACGCTCATGTCAACATGAACTTCAACGCGTTCCTAGAGAAAACCAAGCTGAAAGATGATGGCAGCAACTATTCGAACTAGGTCCGGAACCTGAGGATCATCCTCATAGCTGCCAAGAAAGCATATGTCCTAGAAGGACCGCTAGGTGAAGCACCCATCCCAGAGAACCAAGACATTATGAACGCTTGGAAGTCACGTGCTGATGATTACTCCCTCGTTCAGTGCGGCATGCTTTACAGCTTAGAACCGGGGCTCCAAAAGCGTTTTGAGCAACACGGAGCATATGAGATGTTCGAGGAGCTGAAAATGGTTTTCCAAGCTCATGCCCGGGTAGAAAGATATGAAGTCTCCAACAAGTTCTATAGTTGTAAGATGGAGGAAAACAGTTCTGTCAGTGAGCACATACTCAAAATGTCTGGGTTGCACAATCGCCTGTCCCAGCTGGACATTAACCCCCCGGATGAGGCGGTCATTGACAGAATCCTTCAGTCGCTCCCACCGAGCTACAAGAGCTTTGTGATGAACTACAATATGCAGGGGGTGGTGAAAACTATTCCTGAAGTATTTTCAATGCAGGGGGTAGTGCAAGTGGGAGACTGTTGGAAATATGCCCTAGAGGCAATAATAAAAGGATTATTATTATATTTCCTTGTTCATGATAATTGTCTTTTATTCATGCTATAGTTGTATTGTCCGGAAATCGTAATACACGTGTGAATAGATAGACCACAATATGTCCCTAGTGAGCCTCTAGTTGACTAGCTTGTTGATCAACAGATAGTCATGGTTTCCTAACTATGGACATTGGATGTCATTGATAACGGGATCACATCATTAGGAGAATGATGTGATGGACAAGACCCAATCCTAAGCATAGCACAAAGATCGTGTAGTTCGTTTGCTAGAGCTTTTCCAATGTCAAGTATCTTTTCCTTAGACCATGAGATCGTGTAACTCCCGGATACCGTAGGAGTGCTTTGGGTGTACCAAACGTCAAAACGTAACTGGGTGGCTATAAAGGTGCACTACAGGTATCTCCGAAAGTGTCTGTTGGGTTGACGCGGATTGAGACTGGGATTTGTCACTCCGTATGACAGAGAGGTATCTCTGGGCCCACTCGGTAATGCATCATCATAATGAGCTCAAAGTGACCAAGTGTCTGGTCACGGGATCATGCATTACGGTACGAGTAAAGTGACTTGATGGTAACGAGATTGAACAAGGTATTGGGATACCCACGATCGAATCTCGGGCAAGTAACGTACCGATTGACAAAGGGAATTGTATACGGGGTTGCTTAAATCCTCGACATCGTGGTTCATCCGATGAGATCATCGAGGAGTATGTGGGAGCCAACATGGGTATCCAGATCCCGCTGTTGGTTATTGACCGGAGAGCCGTCTCGGTCATGTCTACATGTCTCCCAAACCCATAGGGTCTACACACTTAAGGTTCGGTGACGCTAGGGTTGTATGAATATGAGTATGCAGCAAACCGAAAGTCGTTCGGAGTCCCGTATGAGATCCCGGACGTCACGAGGAGTTCCGAAATGGTCTGGAGGTAAAGAATTATATATGGGAAGTCAAGTTTCGGCCATCGGAAAAGTTTCGGGGGTCACCGTTATTGTACCGGGACCACCGGAAGGGTCCCGGGGGTCCACCGGGTGGGGCCAGCTATCCCGGAGGGCCCCATGGGCTGAAGTGGGAGGGGAACCAGCCCCTAGTGGGCTGGTGCGCCCCCCTGGGGGTGGGAGGGCAGCCGAACCCTGACATCTGGCGCCTCCCTACCCCCCTTGCTACACCTCCTCCTCCTGTAGTCGCTTGGCGAAGCCCTGCCGGAACCCTGCTGCATCGTGCTGCTGGATCTTCATCAACCTCTCCTTCCCCCTTGCTGGATGAAGAAGGAGGAGACGTCACGCTGACCGCATGTGTGTTGAACGCGGAGGTGTCGTCCGTTCGGCGCTAGGATCTCCGATGATTTGGATCACGACGAGTACGACTCCCTCAACCCCGTTCTCTTGAACGCTTCCGCTCGCGATCTACAAGGGTATGTAGATGCACTCCTCTCTCTCATTGCTAGACGAACTCATAGATTGATCTTGGTGAACGTAGAATTTTTTTATTTTATGCAACGTTCCCCAACAATACTTTGGTTCGGCGGTATTGTTGGATGAAGCGGCCCAGACCGACATTACGCATACGCTTACGCGAGACTGGTTTTACCGCCATGCTTTGCACACAGGTGACTAGCGGGTGTCAGTTTCTCCAACTTTAGTTGAACCGAGTGTGGCTACGCCCGGTCCTTGAGAAGGTTAAAACAACACTAACTTGACGAACTATCGTTGTGGTTTTGATGCGTAGGTAAGAATGGTTCTTGCTCAGCCCGTAGCAGCCACGTAAAACTTGCAACAACAAAGTAGAGGACATCTAACTTGTTTTTGCAGGGCATGTTGTGATGTGATATGGTCAAGGCATGATGCTATATTTTATTGTATGAGATGATCATGTTTTGTAACCGAGTTATCAGCAATTGGTAGGAGCCATATGGTTGTCGCTTTATTGTATGCAATGCAATCACCCTGTAATTGCTTTATTTTGTTACTAAGTGGTAGCGATAGTCGTACAAGCAATAGTTGGCAAGACGACAACGATGCTACGATGGGATCAAGGTGTCGCGCCGGTGACAATGGTGATCATGACGGTGCTTCAGAGATGGAGATCACAAGCACAAGATGATGATGGCCATATCATATCATTTATATTGATTGCATGTGATGTTTATCTTTTATGCATCTTATCTTGCTTTGATTGATGATAGCATTATAAGATGATCTCTCACTAAATTTCAAGATAAAAGTGTTCTCCCTGAGTATGCACCATTGCCAAAGTTCGTCGTGCCCAGACACCACGTGATGATCGGGTGTGATAAGCTCTACGTCCATCTACAACGGGTGCAAGCCAGGTTTACACACGCAGAATACTCAGGTTAAACTTGACGAGCCTACCATATGCAGATATGGCCTCGGAACACTAAGACCGAAAGGTCGAGCGTGGATCATATAGTAGATATGATCAACATAGTGATGTTCATCATTAAAAACTACTCCATTTCACGTGATGATCGGTTATGGTTTAGTTGATTTGGATCACGTGGTTACTTAGATAATATGCAAAGTTGTGGTCAGTTATTGCATGGTGAATTAATGGCTCCGGTTACACCTTTTTTTGTTGCCTTTTATAGTGTGTTCATTGCATGCTAATCGGCTACTTGTGGTGGAGATCCAAGTTGATGTTTTATATCCTTTATTTTAGGCATTCTAATATGTGCACTCATTGATGTTATCCCATCCGGTGACAATAACTTCCATCACTCCAGACAGGTAATACTCCCTCCGATCCATAATAAGGTTGAGGTTGACTAACCTTGGTTTAAAACTGCGACATTCATTTGAATTAAAGGGAGTACATAATAACTTGCAAAGATCAAAGTAGGCCACAGAAAATTAATCTAACTAGAGGGAGAAAATTACAGTGGAGCATTCTGGAGGCCGAGGCGCCGAGCTACCTGAAGGCTGCTATCCCGCACGAACATTGAGGCACTGGAATTCGTGCCTTCTTACTTTCCAGTTATATATGAATGCCTTTTAGGAAAAATACACTGGTACCATTCTCTTGTCTTTTTTTTTGACTGTGAACTGTGGGGAAAACCCCCACAGCATATCAAAACTTTATTATTAAAGGCAGACAACAGTTACAACAACATGATTACAAGAGGTAACCGAAAGGAGAGGAGAAAAACAAAATAAAAAAAAGAAAAGGCTAAAACTTAAGGTGGCAAGAAGGAAATCCACTTGAGTAACTCATCCTTGTATCCAGATTTGATTCGATGCTGCATCGGAGTAATATCATGCCTGAAAGCTCCTCTCCATTTGTTGAAACTTGCCCTCTCACCTCTGAACACTTTGGCATTTCTGATGATCCAGATATTCCAGCAGGCAATAAATACTACTTCATTGAAAAAGGGCTTATCAAAACTTCTCCTTGCCTGGATGACTAGGTCAGACATTGAAGTTCCAGCCGACCAATCGATCTGCAAATAGTTCCAAACTCTGACACTGAAATTGCAGTTGAAGAAGAGATGGTCTCTGGTTTATCTCACTTGAAGGGGGCATAGCCTACAAGTAACACCATCATCCATGTGCCAGTGCCTTCTATCAACCATATCCTTAGTGTTGAGTCTATCCATGATGAGCATCCATGCAAAAACCTTGATCTTGATAGTGCAAGAGGATTTCCAGATCCAGCACAGCAAGTGGTTGAATGTTTCATTCTGAAAAACATGACCATAGAACAGCTTAGGTTTGTAAACCTTTGAAGAGCCCTGCCAGAACCATAAATCCTTACAAGTGTCATCTCTTGTATGGGAGACCAACATATTTCTTATCAAGTTTAGCTCATCAAAAGCTTGAGAAGACAAAGGTAGGTGAAAGTGTTGGTACAAGTCTATTGAATTGAAGATGGCCTTAACAGAAATCCATGGATCCTTGGCAAAAGAGAATAATCTTGGGAATCTAGACTGCAAGCTAGAAACTTCATTGCCAAGATTCCAGTTATCAGACCAAAAGAGAGCAGTGTCCCCAGCATTGACCTGCACCCAGGAGTAGTCCCTAAAATTCTGCAAGACCTTACAAATATCCTTCCACCAAAAAGAGCCACAAGAGGTTGTTCCCTGGGGCATGCCATCATGATAATATGAGTCCCAAATTAAGGACACCCAAGGTAGGTCTTTCCTGTTGAGAAAGTTACTAGCATGCTTGAGAAGCAAAGCCACGTTTTGAACACCCAGGTTCAAAATACCAAGACCACCCTTGTTTTTTGGTCTACAAATCAAATCCCAAGCAGCAAGAGATGGAGCAGGCTCCTCTCTATTTTTTCTCCACAGACATTGCCTTTGAATTCTTTCCAACTGCTTGAGGATTCCAGCAGGAATAGCCAGGCTGCCCATAAAGAAGATTGGCATGGAAGACAAGGCAGAATTTAAGAACTACAGCCTCTCACCTTGATTAAGGAAGGAGGAGCTGGCAGTCATTCTCCTCTCCATACAATCCACAAGAGGCATAAAGTCCACCATCTTTGGCCTTGTAGTACCCACAGGCAGACCAAGGTAAGTAAAAGGCATCTTTCCAATTTGGCATCCAAAACCAGAAGCAAGCTCAGTCATGACTGCATTTTCAACATTTATAGGAATGATAAAAGATTTATGGTAGTTGACATCAAGACCTGTGGACTGAGAGAACACCAACAGCATATCCTTCAGTGCTAGAAGTTGTTGCCTGTCAGCAGGGAGGATGATCAGAGTATCATCGGCATATTGAATGATAGGGTAGTCTTGGTCATGGCAGGGAATAGGTAACTTTAGGATCCCCTTGCTGAACATATCATTGATCACTGTTTGCAGAAGATCAGCAGCTATCACAAAGAGAAGAGGAGAAACAGGATCCCCCTGTCTAACTCCTTTTTTGCAAACAAACTTCCTCCCAGGCACACCATTCAAAAGGACAGAAGAAGTACCAGTGGCAAGTAACTGCTTCATCCATAGTATCCACTTTTCATTAAAACCTTTGTGCCTTAGGATTTGGAAGATAGCTTCATGCTCAACAGAGTCAAAAGCCTTCTCAAAGTCCAATTTGAGGATCACAATTGGCCTCTTTGACTGATGACATTGATGCAGATACTCAAAGGTCCAACCAATGCAGTCCTGAATTGTTCTGCTCTTAATGAAACCATACTGATTCTTATGAATGCATTTCATAATTATCCTCTGAAACCTATTGGCAGCCATCTTAGAAAGGAACTTCAGACCCATGCTTGTTAGAGAAATAGGCCTATAATCCCCCACTTCCTCCGGTGATAGTTTCTTGGGTATCAGAGTAATGAAAGAACTATTAATGTTGTCCAGCACTGCAGTCCCCTCATGAAAAGCATGAGCCAGATCATAGAAATCAGCTGATATGATGTGCCAGCACCTCTTGAAGAATAGACCATTAAAACCATCAGGTCCAGGTGCTTTATCCACAGGCATGTGCTTGACCACATCATCCATTTCCTCTTTTTCAAAAGGCTTAGTAAGCATATTCAGGCCATCCACTGGAATTATTAGAGATGCTAAATCAAAACCCATTGCAATCCCTCTAGAAGTGCCCATTCTGTTCTTGAAACATCTCCAAATAATTCCAGCCATTTGATCATGGTCAGAGACCACAGAGCCATCAGGTAATTTAAGACTAGCAATTGAATTTCTCCTGTGCCTCTCAGTGGCCATGGCATGAAAAAACTTGGTGTTCTCACCCCCAACCTTAATATACCTGATAGTGCATCTCTTTTTCCAGTACATGCAGAGCAGGTGCAAAAGCTTGTCCAAATGGGCCTTCACAATTTTCCTGAAATTGAACTCCCGTCTAAACAAGGGCCTCCATTCCTCCAACTCATCTAAAAGGAAGACCACATGATTACACTTGCTAATCAACAATTTTAACTTGGAAACATTCATTTGCCATCTCTTAAGGCACATTCTTAGATGCTTAAACTTGTCAGCAATCTTAGCAGTAATGTGAGTCTTCCTATATGGGTTTAGCCAAGATGATTCCACACACTCCATAAAGCCCTCTAGTTCCAACCAATAGTTTTCAAATCTAAAGAGATTTGATTTAGGTATGGTTGTCTTGATTGATACTAAACAAGGGATATGGTCAGAGGCAGTCCTGGCCAGAGGCAATACTTCAGTCATTGGATAGTCAGTGATCCAATCTACTGAGGTGAAGAACCAGTCTAACTGCTCCAGAAGAGGGATGTCCTGCATATTGGACCAAGTGTATGATCTACCTTTAATTGGCAATTCAAGAAGTCCCAAATGTCCAATAACCTCATTGAAGATGAACATATCATTTATGTCCCCACCAGGTAAGTTTCTATTGTCCACTGACCTAAGGAAATTGAAGTCACCAAGCAATAACCAGTGCTCATCAATAGGGATACAGAGATTATATAGCCAGTTTATAAAATTGTCCCTTGCTTCCCCCTGACAAGGACCATATACAACAACCAAGGTCCAACTTTCATTATTCTACCTGGAGGTAAACTTAATCACAACAGCAAATTGTTGAACTTTAATTAGATTTCCAATAAAAACATTTGAATTCCAAACCACAAGAATACCACCAGAAGCCCCTATTGAAGGGGAGCAAGCAAAAGAGTCAAATCTCTTAGGGCAGAAACTTTTGATTGATCTGGAATCGAAAGATGAGCATTTAGTTTCTTGCAAGCAGGCTATAGAGCATTGACATTCCTCAATTTTTTGTCTGACAGCTCGCTGCCTAGCTTCAGAGTTCAAACCTCTAACATTCCAGCACAACACATTCCAGTTTCTACATGAATTACTCATTAAAACATATACTAGGCAGCATAACCCATATGACACACAATGTCACACGTCCAAAATAACAGAACAAAGTCTGACCCACCACACAGACATAAGAAAGTTCATGACATAACTGACATACATAAAGCATAAGAGCGGCAAACTTAGGGGCCTGCCACACCCAAAAGTCCAGGAGCAGGCTAAACATCAGGATCGACGGAGGCAGAAGCAGGTGGGTCCACCATAAGTGCATCCACAGAGAGGAGAGTGGCATCAATTTCCAACTCTCTCCCTATTTCCTGAAGCCGCGCAATCGGAGTCGCCAGGGGGATTTCTTCAGAAGCCTGCTCTTCAGACTCATGGGCCGTGAAGGGCTTCGCTCTGGGCTTCTTCTTCTTGGGCTGTATAGCAAGCTCATGAAAAACGGGCTTGAAACCATCCCGCTTGACAGAACTCCTAGTGCAACGTCTGACGGCCGTATCAACAATTGGTGTTGGCGCCAAAGGTTGTCGTGGCCTTCTCGCAGTCACCACAGACACAGGAGGAACCACCTGATCAGGTGCAGAGTCAACAAACAAAGCTCTAGCGACCGGCATGGCCACTTCCTGGTCCTTCCAAGTGAAAGCGAAATCCCAACTTCGCTTAGATAGAACAACAGGCGACAGAGGCTGCATTGAAACTGGCTTGGGGACAGAGAACACTATAGGAGCTTGTAGCGGACTTTCAAAAGATCTTCTCCAAATCATGTTAGGAGGTAGAGGAGGCCCATAAGGCACAGCAGGCATAACCAATTCCTCCCTAATCACAGGAGGCTGATAGACCACAATGGCCCAATGATCAGGAGCAAACTCCTCATTGAATGGAGGAGTAACAGGGGCCTCAGGCTGCTCATCATCAAGAACTACAACAAGTGGCACATGGACATCAGCAGCAGAGCTTGGCTGTGCAGATAAATCTACCACCATGGACTCCTGGTCCTGCACAGGATCAGGGGCTACATTGTCATCCCAGTTCCCCCAGTTATCATCAGCTATCTCATTGACCACAGGTGCTGGTGGCACTGCATTCCATCCCAAAGCAGGAAAAGCAGGTAAGTTGAAAGGGGGCATCTCAGGGAATGGAACACCAGGCACCGGGTGCGGATTGCCATTGATGGGCATCCAATCCTCATCTTGAGGCATCTGCTCGGCAAAGTTTGCCCCCAAAATATATAGGGGAGCAGTCCAAGAAACTCTTGCACCTCCATAGGGTGCAAAATCCATAAACACCACATCACGTGGCACCAGAATGTCTTCAGGGAAGGAAGAAAACACCAGAGACCTGACCAAGTAAGGATCCTCGCTAGCCCAATGATGAAACTTGCCAAAAGTGTTGACAGCAGCCCTGATACACTCTGTATTGCGAAGATCCAAAGGAATGCCCAGGAACATGAGAAGGCCCTGACGGAAACCCTGAACGCCGCGGAAATGTTCTCCCTCGTCATGCTTCATAAAGTGCACAAAGCGATCATTGCCCAGTGGCTGTGGCGGGAGCTGCAGCAGATGGAAACGTACAGCAGCATCACGAAGCTCAAAAAGCCCCACAGAGCGAATCCATGGCTGAGCCGATCTGACTAAAACTCCATGCTCATGCAACCACTGAACTACAGCCTCTCTAGCAGCACCTATCTCATCTGGCTGGGGGATAGGCATTACCTCAGCAAGCATAAACTCCTCATGGCGGCACACAATTGGGGTATGCGGCGAAACGAAGGTTCTTGGAAGGCGATCTTCACCACCGTCGATGACATGGTGGCCTGCGGGGACGTAAAGCTGAGGATCCAGATGAAAGTTCGCCATCGGAACCGAGGGCTCGGCCTCGAACGACGGCGAGTGCAACGGCGGAGGAGGGGTTTCAGGCGGCGAGGCAGAGGGAGTCTTGGGGCCAGGGCTGATGGAACTGGACAAGGGAGTTAATGCGGAAGTGGAAGGGAGGTCCAAGTTTGGTAAAAGCGTTGTCAGAGAGATATTCTCGCAGCGCGCCTCGGAAGTCGTAGCGTTAGTGGATTTGGGTTGCCAAACAAGCCCCAAAACCTGTGCAAATTTGTTGCAATCCTTCCTGATGTGACCCGACTTAAGGCAGGAGATGCACCACAACTTGGACGTGCAAGAGGCCGCAAAGTGTCCCTTCCTCAAACACTTTTGACACGTGAGAACCTCATCAACCATATTAGAAATTAAATCCTCAAAATCATCCCTGGCTTGCTGAGAAGAAGGAATATCCAAATTATCCGCAGAAGAAGCCGGGCCAGCCCTGTCAGACCCAACGGAGAGCAGCCCATGGCCCGTGGCACATGTTGGCACGTCCACATTCAAAGTACCCGAATTCTCGCCCGAGATAGACGGCGAGCGATCAGATAACGGCAGGAGATCTTGAACCGTACCAAACGAGATAGACGGCCTCGTCGACGTCCACCGGAGGCTCACCGGCGGCGCGGGATGGATGACAACTCTCTCATGTGGCGGGATAGAATAACCAGCGTCTTCAGTAGTTTGAATACAATTTTCCGTAGCCGGATACCGATAACCTCGACAAGCATTATAATTTTGAAAGACCGCAAATGATAATTTCTTGCCAACAGAATTTGAGGATTTGAATGAAGATTTTGATGGCCTAGAATGCATGGCTAGAACCCCAAGAGCTGCACGCCGCTTAGAAGGACTAACGAGGATCCACTCAGCATCACATTCCAAATTCCATATCTTAAACTCACGACTCAAATTCGGGCCCCCGTTACTCCAAAGATGAAAGTAACATTTGAAATGATCACAAGCAAAAGATCGAAGACTAATAATGATCATGGAAACAGCCTTGCAAGATACCCGAAAGCCAAATACCTTATCCTTGATCAAGAAAACCATAAGATCAATACCCGAGCCGCCAATTGCTGCCTCAAGAGCTGCCGCCACTGAATCTTCATTCAAACGGAAGGAATGACGTCCAAACGAGACCACCATGGTAAAGATCTCCGAGTCCTCCATGGGATGCACCGAAAAGCCCGTAGATTGAAAAACCTTCTCAGCAAAAACCAAACCCTTGGAGAAGTCCAAGCCAAGGGTGAAACCATTATTGGAACCCATGAAAGATGGGTATGAACGAGTAGATCTCAAGACACCGGAGAGATCTAATGGAGGGAAACTATAATTTGGTGGCTAGGGGTGGAGATCGCCGGAGGTGGTGGAGATCGCCGTGGAGGGGGTGGGGGTGGGCGGGGGAGCCATGGCTAGCCAACAAAACTTGAGCCGTTTACCGAATATTCTCTTGTCTTTTACTCCCTCCGTTCCAAATTACGATGAGTAATTTGGAACGGAGGGACTAAAACCACGACGAGTAATTTGAAACGGAGGGAGTATGTCTGTACGCCAGCCTTCATTCTAGGCGATGATTGTAAGAACTGAAGAACATGATGTGCCTCTTTGGCGAGTTTGAATTTGAGTGCTGCTATGCCTCACCTGTAGTCGCTCGCATCGTGCGAAGCAGCCACAAGTCCGCACATGGACGGCTGCCTGTTTTTCCTCTCTTTTTTTCTCATTTCCCCCTCTAGTTGTACATATTCTCTAAAATTATGTTTGGTTTTTTATATTTCATTCGTTTTGAAAACATAAATTAAAAGAGCAAATAACATTTCGAAGGTATTGCTAAATTGTTCATCCCATGTTACAAGCAATCTTGATCGTGTATTTGAAAAAAAGTGCATCATTTATTTAAAATAATCACCGCATATTTAAAAACAATTTAGAGAAAAATGGTTATCGTTTTGTTAGTGATATCGCCCGTATATCTAATCCCCGAGGGGGAAGTATCCGGTGCACCTGTTCTCAATAACTCTCATTTCTAAGGTTGAATATTCTTGAAGTTTTGTGGAGATGGAAGGTAAAAGTTGTATCCTAAAATTTTAAAATTTATGTTGAAACAAAATTATACTCCCTCCGTCCGGAAATACTTGTCATTGAAATGAATGTATCTAGATGTATTTTAATTCTAGATACATCCATTTTCATCCATTTATGTGACAAGTATTTCTGTCATTGAAATGAATGTATCTAGATGTATTTTAATTCTAGATACATCCATTTTCATCCATTTATGCGACAAGTATTTCTGGACGGAGGGAGTACAAACACAAGCTGGTATTTTGGTGATGAGAGCCTGGTCGTGGATTCCGACCATTTTGTTGGCCATGAAAATGTTTTCTCATTATTGTTTCGATAACTATATTTCAAATTTGGATACGAGAACTAGAAGTGTTATTGTTTTTGTTTCAAATAAAAACACTCAAAGGCCATCTTAGATCTGATTAATATTGAGGAAAATAAAGGCCAGTACATGATAGACAACTCGATGTAGAATGACCAGTAAAAAATAAAATTACATTAGAAAGCATACTGGTTTCCTTCCACCGATTGTACACCGTCCGTCGGAATTTGAAAATTGCACTAAACCAACAACAAAGAAAAGCGACATCTGCAATGAGACGATACATATGAATTGTTGAAGCAGCATCGGCTAGAACATCACTCCTCACACAACAGGCTTGCAATCTATCACCACCTATTCAGATGGTTGGAGAAACAATATCAAGCCACAGAACAACACATACGAAGATGTTGAAGTTGCCACACCAATAGCCAGTCAAAAGCTTTCCTTGAAAGACACTCGAACTGGCAAGACCTAAAGAGAACCAATAGATCTGGGGACACAAACTCTGACAGGCCCTTCGTCGGCACGAGATCAAACATCGTCGAGGTAGGGAGAGACCGGAGTGACCTTATTCCAACACACCATCGTCGCCACCACCTCATCGATGGCGCCGAAGAAGCAAAAAACCTAAGAAACAAATAGAATACAAGCGGGTCCCCACTCCTCTTGCCGCCAATGAGGCCGCCAGACGGGGAAGAGGGGGACCGAGGCAGCAGCGGCGGCTAGGGATGAGGGGCGGCAGCGTGATTCGCCTGACCGAAACTTTGGTACTTGGAGTGTTTGAAATTAGAGGTGTTATTGTTGGTACTACAAAATTGGTTGCAGAACTTTTCTTCAATTGTAAAATTGCTATTTCTAACTCAGGTGATTGTGTGGTACAAAATAACTAGGTGCAACATACATTTGTTCCATCTCGTTGATTAAGAACTTGTCTAATAACCCTCCAAAAAGGACTTAATCTAGTTTTTTGTTTCATTTCACGTTAAGTTCAAAATTTTGGTAATTTTTATAGAAAAGTTATTACTACTTCATCGATTTGGTCGGATGAAACTACTACTTCAACGCTGAGCACGCAACTATGAAAAACAAATGGTAGCCACACGGTATGTGGTGCTGGCAAATTCAGAATTGAAATTATGATGAATTATATTTAAGTAGTTTGTTTTAGTGTTGATAAGAACAAAATCAAAAAAAGGGGGCTGGTAATTCTACAGGCATTCCCGCCAATGTGGTTTAAAATTGTGTCAGATGAAATACGGTTCGAGTAATACAGCACTGCTGCTGATCCATAGGAAGACTGACGAAGCAGATAACGAGTTGCTTGGTGCTCGACCTTCAAACTGCCTTTTCGAGAAAATTAGAGTTATATCTCTAGCAACTAATCCCCATCCAGAACCATAAACAAATAAGAAAATTTTAATATAAAACCAGGCATGTGGTTCCGAAGGAACAGTGGTTGTCTACTATGTACATTGCTTGCTTCCGCTTTCTGTCATGACAAGTGGAAGGAGCATAAACACTGTCAGCAGCATACTTAAGATCCTTTCTGACTATCTCCTGCCGACCCACAAGCACACCTGTGAAATCATCCTCAGCTTTCAAATGGCAACAGACCCAACAAATTTTGCCCTGAGAAAGTTGTTTGTTAGAACGACTAATCGAAGGAAGACTGCAGGCTTGAGCTTGGTGTGTGTCGACAATATGAATCATACCTTGACAGCGAATCGAGGTTATCTCAGGACCTGACACATCAATGCCTTCATCGTTTAGCAATGTAATGCCTGATGATTCCACAATGAAAGGAAATGCTACTGCTGGAGACATGGGCGATTTCGCCACCTTGATGAACCTCTGACCTGTGGGCAATGTACGTAGTTTATAGCGGTCACAAAAAGATAGCACAACAGTAAATGCAACACAGCCATGTGGCTTCATAAACCTACATACAAGAATAAAAGAGATCAAATAGAAAGGGAACATAGAGACAGCAGGCATTTTGACATCATGGTAACACAAAGATGTTAATTCATAATTATGTGTATTCCTACCATATTTTTACCAGAACTGCCGTCAGATCACTAATCACTAAATTCGCTGTATTACGATTCAAAGAGTTCTACTGAATTCCAGCTACAGCTATTACAAAAGTTCAAAAGACAATAAGCAATCTTGCAGTTCCTCAGGTTTGACTATGGCTGTTCAAAAATGGGTTTGGCCAATCTGTCTCAACCCAATCCATGCATGCAGTAAAAATGGTTATGCTGAGTGGCATCTTTAGTTACTTCTACTCATTCACGAGCAGCTGGTTTTCAACAGGTTTTTAGAACCTCTCCTTTTTATCAAGGTTTGACTGTGCCGCTCAGGGTTCCAGAAACAACAGGAACAGGTGGGTTACCAACTAAAGATCCCAAACTTGCCTGTAACTGGTTACTGGAAACTGGTTTTGTTCACTCGCCTAAACCCCTCTAGTTAATCTCATTGTAAGAACAAAAGGCAGACAGTTTTCACTGAGAAAACAGAATTGCTCACTAACAGCATTCCAAACTGTATTCAGTTTTAAATGCTTTCCAAACTGTACTGGCACTTGTTGTGTAGGTCAACAGTCGTAGACTACATGATTAAGATAAAAGTAAGTTGAGTAATGATACAAGTAAGCATACAAACCTGAGTGAGACTCGAAGACTAGACGGATAGTTACAGCATGAGCCCACTGGATTCCTAGAGCAGCAACAAGATGAGATTCAAGTCTTTCAGCACCATCGCCATCACCCATCCTTTTTACTGCAGAGGATTAATAGGAACATTAAATGTCGTTCAAGATGACCAACAGATAATATGTTTCCTTGGAACAAAGTACAAACCTTCAAACGAGTAATGATAACCATCATCATTACTTTGGCTGCGGACCTGGTTTGAAACTACAACTGGAATTCTTGTCAACTCTGCTATAGACCTGCAGGACAGAAAGGAAACACAAAGCACTTCAGTAGAATCAACAGCGTAACCAAAAAATGTAGAAGGAATGCTATGAATTTTAGGATCTACGAAGCTCACTTAAGAAATGAAAGAGCCCATCTTAGAGGGTGTTGTGTGAAACCTGTTGTACCTCTTTCGTTCTCCCTGCCACATGTATGTTGAAGTAGAATATTAGAAAATTAAATATTATACTGTTAACAAAAAATGAACCATAGTAGAAGAAGAAACAACTAGCATGCAATAATTAGATGATCTTAAAACATGATAATTATTCATGCTAAAGCACCGCTACACACTTCAGCACAAGCCTCCAGCACTGCAACAACGAGCCAGTACATAGTAGTACCGTAGTCCAAGACCCTTGTCAGCTATTTAAAAGAGTAGTCTTCGTAATTAAGACCATGAGTAACAATTATAAAAAGCACTGCACAGCTATTTAACTCGTAGCTGTGTATAAAAGAAACTATGCACACTGTTCAGAATGTTAACACTCCACCAAAGCTCTGGCCATGTTTCAAGAACTTGTGACAATTTAATATTTCAAGAACCAAACAACACTCTGTTGACTAGTTCAGTGGGTGTGCAAGCTGTTCACCCTTATGTGTTCGGTCGCCATTCTATTAAAAAATGCTGCCAAGGGCTTAGTGTTTGACCAATTTTTATTTATTTTTGATAATTTAGTATTTCAAAGTTTTCAGTAATGTAAAACAGAGATTCATAGTTATGAACAGTTTGGCACATAGCAATGAATTGGCAACCAGTGTTTGATTAAAGTTATAATGTTAAGCCAGATGACTTTCTAAATTTGTAAACATGGAATATGCTAAGCAACTGAGAAAAACTCACTGTGGAAACTACCATTGGCTCCTCATACTTAAAAAAAGCTATCATTGTGTGAAGTCAAAAGCAAATAAATAAAAAATCTAGTGTGCATATCTTACGATGACATGAAAGCAGCCACGCTATCAACAATGAGTAACTTAACATCATTTTGGAGGAGAGTCACCTTCATCTGTTCCAAACTGTAGAAGGGCAAGAAAAACATCAAAAAGAACATTCAAGTGTTTTGTGTGGCATGATGAATTTCTTTTTAACATGTAAATTTTGAGGAGCATCCAACAAAATTATAAAGTGTAAACAATGGCCACACTATATTGGGCAGAAGAGGAGCATTTCAAGAATTGTTAATGAAAGTTTTCTATCATTCATGGAACCTCAGAACGACAATCACTAGACATCAGCCCTCCACAATCCACTGGTTGAGTGTCAGAAAAATATACCTTTTTGTGAAATCAGATAATGATGCTGGTCGCATCACTAGGATCCTGCCAGCCATCTGCACAAAAAATAGAAGGTTTGAAACAACAGCCGAAGAAGTCATGTATAAAGTTAAACTGAAAGATTAAGCATTGCCTGGTATAGGTAAGTAGAAGATGATTATAATAACCTTTTGCGCTAAGCCTTCTTGCCTAAATATTTGAGGAAAGCTTTTCTGACCTATTTCAATCATCCTGCAACATATCATGAAGGTTGATGACTACAGATACTTCTTAAATGACATGCTCGGGACTTGCTGGAACTAAGCTACCTCCGTGAAGAGAACTTGGATTCAGTGTCAATATACACAACTCGACCGTTTAAGCCCCCGTAGCATTCTGGTAAAGTAGCTAACAGCGCAAGCTTCAGACAAAACTGCAGAGTGTGCAAAACTTTCAGCAAATTTATACAGACTAAAAATGTACAACAAAGCAGCACACACTCAGGAGAAAGTAGGCTTCAAATTTGACATATCTATTTGACATACTTGGGATTCACTTTGGAGGGAAATTGTCAAGTGACCCACATGAATGTGTCTTTGAACTGAATATGGTTAACTGAACATGCATTCACAAAAACGTGTCTCTGTACTGCATACGAAAAATTCCGACTAAGAAACCGCCGGTCCAAACCACTAGTAATCAGAAATTAGCACACGATAAACTCGTAAAGCACTGCCAGAAAACATAAATTCACACAATGTGCATTCCTTATACTTCTCTGTTGCATAAGGGTACATGAATTAGTTGCCATTCAGAAACACACAAGCCCACACTGCATATGCACGGCAAAAGCTCGTATGATTACAGCGCCGCTGCACAGAAACGCTTTGTCTCACCTGCGTCTTGCCGATCCCCGAGGGCCCGACAACCTCGGTG
The DNA here is from genome assembly GCF_002162155.2 of Triticum dicoccoides. Classification (NCBI taxonomy): domain Eukaryota; kingdom Viridiplantae; phylum Streptophyta; class Magnoliopsida; order Poales; family Poaceae; genus Triticum; species Triticum dicoccoides. The sequence goes on from NC_041381.1 coordinate 72,540,361, forward strand.
AGCTTCCCCAAGGGGATACCTCCGCCCAGAGCCTCGTCCAGCCCGGAGAGCGTGGTGGCCAGCCGGCCGCCGCCTCCCAGCCTCACCCGCTCCTCCAGCAGCGCAAGCGCCTGCGCAAACCGGTCGCAAAACATCAATCGCTCCGAAACCCCCAGACCTGAAATGGCGAGAGAGGCGAGGCGGGGTACCGTCTGGCAGGGAGGGCAGGCGAACTCGCTGACGTGGCACACGGCGTCGCGGGCGGTGGCGAGGCCCGCATCCAGCAGGGACATGAGCTCCACCTCCGGCAGCGAGAGCACGTCCTGGGGCGGAGCGGGTTAGAGGCGGCGGCCGGTTTCAGGGGTGAGGGGAGGAGGAAGATGGGGTTTCGTGCGGACGGGGTGGCTGACCTTGGCCGTGGTGAGGCGGCGGGCGGCGAGGAGGTGGGCGAGGTGGGGGGGCAGGCACATGTCCGAGACCAGCTTGTTGGCCATCTCGGCCGCCGGTAGGACGCCGGCCACCGGGGGAGAGGAGGGGAATCCGGAAATTTTAGTTTTGTTTCCGCGCTCTCCTTTCTTTTTGAGTTTTTGCGGTGGATTTCTTCGTTCGCTTTATTCGAGGAAGAGCTATTTTCAGCAAATGATGATTATTTTTCCGAAATGAAGGATAACATTGCCCTAGCAAATATTTTTATATGGGATTCAACCTCACAAATCAAACAGCCACATGGAAGAAAATTCTAAGGATTATAATACTCCCTCCTTCCCATAATATAAGACTTTTTTGATACTACACTAATGTTAAAAAATATCTTACATTATGGGACCGAGGGAGTACTTTAAAATTCATATGAAAAAGCCTTTGATTCAAAAAACATTTAGTAGTTTACATGGTTTCTTTTGTGTCATCCTCTATCCATAAATTTCGTATTTTTTGTGGGGCATATCCATAAATTAGTTGAATCGTACTAACTAATTTTCCTGCGATTTCTTGAAGCCAAGCTATCACTCTCAATTCAGCTCCTTTCTCCTACTATCCTTTAATGAAAAGCTCATCCCTTTCATATTTCTAATTGTGGTTGATTTTTTTGGGCTCTTCATCCCCTCTAAAAGGATCGATATGGTTGACTAGAGAGGGATGAATAATCAACTACTAGTTTTTAGCTTTTCTTAATAAATTAGATTTAGCAACAAATATGTTGTCTAGATGTGCAATTAGGTGAGCAACCAACAACAACACCAACAACAACAACGACGACGACAACGACAACGACAACGGCAACGGCAACGGCAACGACAACGGCAACGGCAACAGCCGCCGACGCCGACGCTGACGACGACGCCGACAACAACAACAACAAAATGATAATAATTGAATACATGCACTCATCACCAAGCAAAGTGAATGATCATATGAGAATATAAGAGATAATATCATCCAACAAGCATTAATGTAGCATAGCATATGATCAAACACATGATCATCCAAGTATCTCATAAAAGGCATATTGTATCAAGCATGCACACAAATAACGAAATTCAACCACAAAAAACAAGAGAGAACAAAAGCAACACTCTCTCTCAAAGCCTATGATCTATACATTTTTCTCCCCCTTGGCAACAAGTTACCAAAAAGTTCACAAAAAATGCATAGTGCTTAACGACTCTCAGGCTTGGTCTTCATGAGGTGGCGTTGTGATAACTCCAAGAACGAAAGCATCAGTTGATGTAGCTGGAGCTGGTGGAGTGACTGCTGGAGCTGGTGGCACTAAAGCTATAGCTGGTGCAGATGATGTAGCTCTAGTGTCTGGAACAGGCACTACATCATATCTCTGTCCTCTGGGCACTCTAGCAAATGCATCTGTAGTAGACTTGCCCTTCTTCTCCTCCACTTCCTCCTGAAGTTGCTCAACAACTGACTGGATCTTAGTGACCTTGACATCAAGATCATAGAATTTCTGCTCTATGATTCTCTCCAAGCTCTCCTGGTTTTTGAGTCAGGATGGCCAAGCCCTTCTCAATCCTCAAGGTGGAGGCAATCAAGTAGCCAAGCTGATCTTGCTTACTCTTCAGGAACACTTGAGATGCCTCTTCAGCAGTTGGCATCTTAGCAGCTTTTTCAGCCCTTGCTTTCTCTCTCTTCTTTTGTGCTTGAGCTGATGATGGTTCATTTTCATCCATCACAGTGGTGTTGTCCTTAAAATCAGGGTAGATGGGCAGGTGCTCCTTGTCCAACAAATATTTTCCTTTGCCCATCTTGGAGTTGATGAGCTCCTGAATGCGTGGGGCATATCCACAAGATCTCTTCTGATCAGCAGCAGTTCTTTTGATTGTTTCCACAATCAGACTCATGACTTTGAATTTCTGAGGCACATCAAATATGTGCAGCAAGTTGATTGCATGGCCTCTGATCATCTTGTGATCACCTGACTTGGGCAGCAAAGTGTGCCTTAAGATCCAGTTGATAGTAGGCAATCCAGACAACAGGTAATGTACAGAGCCAAACTTATGTGTCTCTAGTGCAGCATCTGGGATCTCTCTGTACATACTAGCCATGGAGTTGTGGTCGTTCTTCTTCTTGTCATAGACATCCAAGTCATCTTCACTCTCCTTTGGAGCATTGATCAACTCAGCCCATTCTTCAACTGTGGATTGGTACCTTGTACCTTCAGACATCCATACAATCTTCCCATCTGGGTAGAAGTGAGATGTGGAGTAAAACTGCATGATGAGCTCATCATTCCACTTGGTGAGCTTCTGGGCAACAAAGTCATCAACTCCACAAGCCTTGAAGCTATCATACACTCCTGGATAGTGATCTTCATTCTCCATGATGTACTCCCAGTCAACCCATCTCATGTCACATACTATAGGCTTCTTGTCAAGCAGAACTGTCTCATAGAAATCTTGTTGTTCCTTAGTGTGGAACATGTAGTCCACTGCAGTTCTTCTTATGACAGCATAGGAATCAGACTGTCTCCATAGTCTCAGTCATGTATTCTTCCTGAGCTTCATGTCCTCTACAACTGGATGTGCATCATTGTGGTCAAGGATCTTGGGCTTCAACTTTCTAAAGACATGTGAGTCATCTTCTTCATCATCAGCAGCCTCAGGCACTAGGGCCTTGTTCTTCTCTTCAGCTGGAATACTCCTGGTGTTCCTCTTAGGTGCAGACTTGGCCTTAGGAGCAGCAGCCTTGGGAGCATCTTTGGGCTTAGATGGAGCAGCCCCTAATCTTATAACATCTCCCATCAGCTTCTGAGCTTTAGGTGCTGGAGCAGCAACCTCTTCCTCTTCTTCCATCATTGAGGGCTTCCCAACAACTCTGGCCATAGTCTTCTTGACCCTTTCTTTCCTTTTCTTCCCTTCAGGAGCAGCCTCTTTGGGTTCAGATTCCAAAGTTACTTGAGTAGAGGCTCTTGCCTTAGACATTGGAATTCTTCTTGCAGGAGCCTTGGTCTTCATTCCTGGCTTTGTGGTAGCAGCTGTGCAATACTCCTTTTTCAGCACCTTATTCTTAGAAGTGGCCTCATCATCAACAGCCACATAGTCCTCATCTTCAGAATCTGAGGTTCTCTTCTTCCTTGTCCTGGTGGCTGCCTTTGGCAAATTACTAGGTGTGCTCCTGCTACCCTCATCTGAGGTACTGGAGGGACTAGTGCCCTCACTCATTTGAACTTGCTCCTCAGACTTGTTCTGACTGTCACTCTGATCTGACATGATGCAAACTCTGACAGCAGACCCTGGGAATAGATGTAGATGAGCATCACAAAGCACAGAGGTTTTTGCAAAATAATTGAGTCAAAAACTTAGTTTTAGTTTTCCACAGAAAGCATTTCGGAGCTACCGATTTGTAAACTCGGTGATACCGAAGCAGCTTTTGAAACCTAAACTAGTGAACTCCGTCAGACCGAGTCACAGTTTGGTGGCACCGAGACTGCTAGGGTTTCACAAAGAATCGATCTCGTTCACACCGATTTGCAATTCTCGGTCAGACCGAGAATCACATGTGCAATGGCCTAAGCCAAATTGGTGAGACCGATTTCTACAACTCGGTCGGTCTGAGATGAATTCGGCGGAAACCTAACCTTAAATTTTCAATCCAAGACTAATCTACGGAGTAGTTTTGCTGGATAGGAAGATTTCAAACGTGGCAAGATTCATGGCAAAGAAATGTGCTAGGAATCAGAGTTAAGAGTAGCACAAAGCTCAAGTCCATACCCTAATGCGGCGGTGGACTTGCTACAGCGGCAATGGCGGAGCAGAATCCCGTTGACGGCGGCAGAGACCAGCGGCGGGAGGTCGCTGGCGACGAGGAGGACGATCCAGAGACACGATGAGGCAGAGCAGGTTGTGCGCGGGCGAATGGTTTCAGAAGATTTTCCAAAATTTGACCCGTGAGTATATATAGCCTGACCCTGTCGGTGTGACCGAGTGGAACAACTCAGTGGCACCGAGATGCAAAACTGCAAGCAGTTACTGCAACTTGGTGTGACCGAAAAGTTCAAATCGGTTGCACCGAGATTGAAAACCTAGATCAACTTAGTGATCTCGGTATGACCGAAAAGGATGAATCGGTCAGACCGAAATGCACAAAGAGGTTTTGGAAGTTTAAGTCTATGACGAATCGGGGACTTCGAGTGCTGCTCACACAGAGTGGTTCAAATCTGACTTGATCAGACCTTGTGATGTAGCATGAATAGAGTTTGAGACAAGAAAAGCATAGATAGCTAGAGAAGGTTCTTAGGCATTCTTGTCCATCCACTTGGCAAAAGAAAAGAAACCAAACAAACAAAACTACAAGTGGATGTCCTCGAATGAGTAAAATATGCAACTTACATGCTCACACAATAAAATGGCAAATGAAATATGTGGCAAAACATGCACAACCAATCTAGCATCTATGAAGCAATTGGCGATGACTAGGTCATCTATATATGAGTATATTGACTTAGGAGTCAAATGAGAACATTTGATCATAGGTCATACTCATTGTTTAAGCACAAGTGGGGTTACCACTTTTACATAAAAGCATTGTTGTGTTCACACCATTAGAGTTGCTTTAGCTCAATTCTTAGAGTAAAGCTCCCCTGTAGATGTGAGATCCCCCCTAAGAGGGATGAACTAACCTTGGGTTTTGTCGATGATGACTTCATGTAGATGTTGAAGATGTGGATGCTCAATGTTGATGTAGATCATTCGGAGCAATCCATTGGAGTGAGTTGTACTTTCAATACCTACACGGGTTAGTCCCACAAGGAACAAACAAGGATATCCATAGACATAGAGTGATGCACACACAAGATGATGTCCATGAAAACATTAGGTTACCTTGTCCCTTGTCTTACCAACAAGAGGGTTTGTGACTCCATGAACTAGTGCAAGATGTGGAAGTTTATTGCACTTGTCCTCGCCAAAATGATAAGAGTGAAGAATGTTGGTGGAGTCACCCTCAAGAACTCACTAGTTCTTATTCTTCGGGATCCACATCATCTTGATGGGAATCCTTGGAGTTGTAGTCGTACTTAATGAAGTAGAACTTGATGTAGTCTTGGGAACCCACTTGACCAAGACCTTAGGAGCTTCTTCAAATGCATCAATCTCCTCTTGAAGCTTGTCCTTGCCTTTTTGCTTGTGGTCTTGTGGTGGAAGATCATCTTGAGCTTGTGTCCCTTTGAAAGAAGTAGGATCATACTTCTCTTGTTGAGGAACAAACTTCGTCTTGGGGTATTGATCTTCTTCCCACTCAACTCCATTGGCATTGAATTTTCGTTCAAAACCAACACCTTGGTTCTTCTGGTGCCTTCCTTGCTTGCGTACAATTTCCTCGAATTGCTTACTCCCGGCAAGGCTCTTGTAAACACCTTTCTCTATAATTCCCTTCAATAAGCTATTTTATTGCTCAAGTGTAACTTGGCTAAGAGAATCATTAGTGGAATCAAGAGAACTACTAGAAGCAACAACATTGGATTTAGCATGATCATTGTTACTACTAGTGGAAGAATCTTTCTTGTTCTTGTTACTAGACTTGACTTGAGGCATGTAAGTAGATAAGAGTAAACGCTTGGCAATGTAAGAAGAAATTTTCTTGCGAAGATCATCATTTATTGCTTTTAAAAACTCATGTTCTTGCTCAAGGTTGAGCTTTTCAAAGCGTAACTTCTCATGAGTCCTTAAAAGTTCTCGATGATCTCCTAAGATAGTTTCATGAGCTAACTTAAGAGTGTTTAGTTCTTTAGTTAGGAGCTCAATCTTCTCCTTATCATTGTCATTCATTTTATCTTGATTAGCATGATTATTTGACGTTTCATCATAGTATTCATCAATAGAGTTGTCAACAAGTAAATCATCATCTCCTAACAAGTCATCTTCATCATTATTGAAATCAACATACTCGGGGTGTGGTACCTTTGGGACTTTAGCCATGAAGAATCTTCCAACTTCTTCATTTGGTGAGTCAAATATGTCGTAGGAGTTGGTTGACACAAGTGCTAGACCGGCAACACCTTCATCTTGAGTATATTTGGAGTCAGAGTGATAGCTTCTCTCGGAGTGATGGTCGGGGTCGGAGCTGGATACCCATTCACCAACATGAGCTTGATTTCTTTGTTTTGTGTAGCTCTTTGATGATTTGTCCTTCCTTTCTGAATCCTTGCTTCTCCGGGATGTTCTTCGTTCATAACGATCATCTCTACTCCTCCTCTCTCTTGGTGGTGATTCTTATCTTCTACTTCTTCTCTTTGGAGATTCTTCTCTTCTTTTGTAGGGAGCCGTACACTCGTTGGAATAGTGTCCGGGTCTTCCACAATTGTAGCAATTACGCTCAAGACTCGAAGATCTTTTGTCATTGTAGGACCTTGACTTGGAACTTCTTTCCTTGCTTCTACTCTTGTAGAACTTGTTGAAGTTCTTCACCATTAGGCTCAATTCTTCATTGAAGGTTTGTTTCTCACTTGATGATGTTGGAGCTTCACATGAGGCTTTGTAAGCACCACTTGACTTGTTTTGGAGCTCCTCCTTATCCTTGAGTGACATCTCATGAACAACAATTCTTCCAATGACTTACGTTGGCTTGAGATCTTTGTAATTTGGCATCATTTGGATCAAAGTGGACACGGTATCATATTTCCCATCCAAGGCTCTTAGGATCTTCTTGATGATGAATTTGTCAGTCATCTCTTCACTTCCTAAGCCGGCAATCTCATTTGTGATGAGAGCAAGCCTAGAGTACATTTCAGCGACACCTTCACCATCCTTCATTTTGAACTTGTCAAGTTGACTTTGAAGCACATCCAATTTGGATTCCTTGACGGAGTTGGTACCTTCGTGCATGTCAATCAAAGTATCACAAATTTCCTTTGCATTCTCAAGACGGCTGATTTTGTTGAATTCTTCGGGGCACAATATGTTGAAGAGGATATCACAAGCTTGAGCATTGTATTGCAGCATCTTCAACTCTTCCGCGGTGGCTTCACGGTTCAGTTCTCTCCCATCAAAGAATTCGCCTTGCAATCCAATACACACAATATCCCAAATGGCAAGGTTATGTCCAAGAATATGCATTTTCATCTTATGCTTCCAACTAGAAAAATTAGTACCATCAAAGTAAGGACCTCTACGGTGGTAATTTCCCTCGCTAGACGCCATACTCTCCTAGGTTGTGAAACCAAGGCTATGACTACCAAAAGCTATGGAAATCAAAGCAAATGGAGACCAAAGCTATGATACCACTTGTAGGATCAAAAGTATGTCTAGAAGGGGGTGATTAGACTACTTGACCAAATAAAAATCTAGCCTTTTCCCAATTTTAGTTCTTGGCAGATTTTAGCAACTTAGCACTAGTCAAGCAATCAACCTACACATGCAATTCTAAGAGTATAGCAGCAGAATGTAAAACAATTGCATATGAAGGTAAAGGGGAGGAGTTTGAGGAGGCAAACGCAATTGGAGACACGGAGATTTTTGAGCCGTGGTTCCGATAGGTGGTGCTATCGTACATCCACGTTGATGGAGACTTCAACCCACGAAGGGTAACAGCTGCGCGAGTCCATGGAGGGCTCCACCCATGAAGGGTCCACGAAGAAGCAACCTTGTCTATCCCACCATGGCCTTCGCCCACGAAGGACTTGCCTCACTAGGGTAGATCTTCACGAAGTAGGTGATCTCCTTGCCCTTACAAACTCCTTGGTCAACTCCACAGTCTTGTCGGAGGCTCCCAAGTGACACCTAGCCAATCTAGGAGACACCACTCTCTAAGAAGTAACAAATGGTGTGTTGATGATGAACTCCTTGCTCTTGTGCTTCAAATGACAGTCTCCCCAACACTCAACTCTCTCTCACAGGATTTGGATTTGGTGAAAAGAAGATTTGAGTGGAAAGCAACTTGGATAAGGCTAGAGATCAAGATTCATATGGTAGGAATGGAATATCTTGACCTCAACACAAGTGTAGGTGGTTCTCTCTCAAAAAGTGTATGTTGGAAGTGTAGGCATGTTCTAATGGCTCTCTCCACGAATGAAGAGTGGGTGGAGGGGTATATATAGCCTCCACACAAAATCTAACCGTTACACACAACTTACCAATCTCGGTGGGACCGAATCCTGAAACTCGGTCAGATCGATTTAGCAAATAATGTGACCGTTAGGATTTTCGGTGGGACCGACATGTCAACTCGGTGGGACCGATATGGTTGTTGGAAATATGCCCTAGAGGCAATAATAAATTGGTTATTATTATATTTCCTTGTTCATGATAATCGTTTATTATCCATGCTATAATTGTATTGATAGGAAACTCAGATACATGTGTGGGTACATAGACAACACCATGTCCCTAGTAAGCCTCTAGTTGACTAGCTCGTTGATCAATAGATGGTTACGGTTTCCTGACCATGGACATTGGATGTCGTTGATAACGGGATCACATCATTAGGGAATGATGTGATGGACAAGACCCAATCCTAAGCCTAGCACAAAGATCGTAGTTCATATGCTAAAGCTTTTCTAATGTCAAGTATCATTTCCTTAGACCATGAGATTGTGCAACTCCCGGATACCGTAGGAATGCTTTGGGTGTACCAAACGTCACAACGTAACTGGGTGGCTATAAAGGTGCACTACAGGTATCTCCGAAAGTGTCTGCTGGGTTAGCACGAATCGAGACTGGGATTTGTCACTCCGGTTAACGGAGAGGTATCTCTGGGCCCACTCGGTAGGACATCATCATAATGTGCACAATGTGACCAAGGGGTTGATCACGGGATGATGTGTTGCGGAACGAGTAAAGAGACTTGCCGGTAACGAGATTGAACAAGGTATTGGCATACCGACGATCGAATCTCGGGCAAGTACAATACCGCTAGAAAAAGGGAATTGTATACGGGGTCGATTGAGTCCTTGACATCGTGGTTCATCCGATGAGATCATCGTGGAACATGTGGGAGCCAACATGGGTATCCAGATCCCGCTGTTGGTTATTGACCGGAGAACGTCTCGGTCATGTCTGCATGGTTCCCGAACCCGTAGGGTCTACACACTTAAGGTTCAATGACGCTAGGATTATAAAGGAAGTTTGTATGTGGTTACCGAATGTTGTTTAGAGTCCCGGATGAGATCCCGGACGTCACGAGGAGTTCCGGAATGGTCCGGAGGTAAAGATTTATATATGGAAAGTTGTTGTTCGGGTTCTTGAAAAAGTTTGGGTTTTTCGGTATTGTACCGGGAAGCTTCCAGAAGGTTCCGGATGATTCCGGAGGGGTCCGAAGGTCCGGAAATTGTTCCACCACGTCCAATACAGTAGCATGGGCTGTAGGGGGGGTGCGCCCTAGCCTTAATGGGCCAGGGGCACCAGCCCCCCCAAGGCCCATGCGCATGGGAGAGGGGAAACCCTAAGGGGGAGGGCCTCCACTTGACTTGGGAGGCACTCCTCCCCCCCTTGGCCACCGCCCCCTCCTCAGATTGGATCTGAAGGGGCCGCCCCCCTCTCCCTTGCCCCTATATATATGTGGGGGGTGGGAGGGCAGCCGCACCCCAAGTTCTGGCGTAGCCCTCCCCCTCTCCCAAGTACTCCTCCTCTCCCGCGGTGCTTGGCGAAGCCCTGCAGGATTGTCACGCTCCTCCTCCACCACCACGCCGTTGTGCTGCTGCTGGATGGAGTCTTCCTCAACCTCTCCCTCTCTCCTTGCTGGATCAAGGCATGGGAGACGTCACCGGGCTGTACGTGTGTTGAACGCGGAGGTGCCGTCCGTTCGGCACTAGGATCTCCGATGATTTGGATCACGACGAGTATGACTCCTTCAAACCCGTTCTCTTGAACGCTTCCGCTTAGCGATCTACAAGGGTACGTAGATGCACTCTCCTTCCCCTCGTTGCTGGTTTCTCCATAGATAGATCTTGGTGACACATAGGAAAATTTTGAATTTCTGCTACGTTCCCCAACAGTGGCATCATGAGCTAGGTCTATTGCGTAGATTCTTTGCACGAGTAGAACACAAAGTAGTTGTGGGCGTTGATTTTGTTCAATATGCTTACCGTTACTAGTCCAATCTTGATTCGGCAGCATTGTGGGATGAAGCGGCCCGGACCGACCTTACACGTACACTTACGTGAGACAGGTTCCACCGACTGACATGCACTTGTTGCATAAGGTGGCTAGCGGGTGCCAGTCTCTCCCACTTTAGTCAGATCAGATTCGATGAAAAGGGTCCTTATGAAGGGTAAGTAGCAATTGACATATCACGTTGTGGTTTTTGCGTAGGTAAGAAACGTTCTTGCTAGAAACCCATAGCAGCCACGTAAAACATGCAAACAACAATTAGAGGACGTCTAACTTGTTTTTGCAGGGTATGCTATGTGATGTGATATGGCCAAGAAGAATGTGATGAATGATATGTGATGTATGAGATTGGTCATGTTCTTGTAATAGGAATCACGACTTGCATGTCGATGAGTATGACAACCGGCAGGAGCCATAGGAGTTGTCTTTATTTATTGTATGACCTGCGTGTCATTGAACAACGCCATGTAATTACTTTACTTTATTGCTAACCGATATCCATAGTAGTAGAAGTAATAAGTTGGCGAGACAACTTCATGGAGACACGATGATGGAGATCATGGTGTCATGCCGGTGATGACGATGATCATGGAGCCCCGAAGATGGAGATCAAAAGGAGCAAAATGATATTGGCCATATCATGTCACTTTTTGATTGCATGTGATGTTTATCATGTTTATGCATCTTATTTGCTTAGAACGACGGTAGTAAATAAGATGATCCCTCATTAAAATTTCAAGAAAGTGTTCCCCCTAACTGTGCACCATTGCGAAAGTTCGTCGTTTCGAAGCACCACGTGATGATCGGGTGTGATAGATTCTTACATTCACATACAACGGGTGTAAGCCAGATTTACACACGCAAAACACTTAGGTTAACTTGACGAGCCTAGCATGTACAGACATGGCCTCGGAACACAAGAGACCGAAAGGTCGAGCATGAGTCATATGGTGGATACGATCAACATGAAGATGTTCACCGATGATGACTAGTCCGTCTCACGTGATGATCGGACACGGCCTAGTTGACTCGGATCATGTAATCACTTAGATGACTAGAGGGATGTCTATCTGAGTGGGAGTTCATAAGATGAACTTAATTATCCTAAACATAGTCAAAAGCCCTTTGCAAATTATGTCATAGCTCGCGCGTTAGTTCTACTGTTTTAGATATGTTCCTAGAGAAAATATAGTTGAAAGTTGACAATAGCGATTATGCGATCAGTAGAAAGCTTATGTCCTTAATGCACCGCTCAGTGTGCAGAACCCCAAACGTCGTCTGTGGATGTTGCAAACATCGGACATACATGTTTTGATAATTACGTGATAGTTCAGTTAAACGGTTTAGAGTTGAGGCACCAAAGACGTTTTCGAAACGTCGCGGGAACATATGAGATGTTTCGAGGGCTGAAATTAGGATTTCAGGCTCGTGCCCACGTTAAGAGGTATAAGACCCCCGGCGATTTTCTTAGACTGCAAACTAAGGGAGAAAAGCTCAATCGTTGAGCTTGTGCTCAGATTGTCTGAGTGCAACAATCACTTGAATCGAGTGGGAGTTTATCTTCTAGATGAGATAGTGATGTTTCTCCAAAGTCATTGCCACCAAGCTGCTAGAGCTTCATGATGAACTATAACATATCAAGGATAGATATGATGATCCTTGAGGTATTCACGATGTTTGACACCGCAAAAGTAGAAATCAAGAAGGAGCATCAATTGTTGATGGTTGGTGAAACCACTAGTTTCAAGAAGGGCAAGGGCAAGAAGGGATACTTCATGAAACGGCAAATCAACTGCTGCACCAGTGAAGAAACCCAAGGTTGAACCTAAACCCGAGACTAAGTGCTTCTAGAATAAGGGGAAAAGCCACTGGAGCAGGATTACCCTAGATACTTGGTAGATAAGAAGGCTGGCAAGGTCAATAGAAGTATATTGGATATACATTATGTTAATGTGTACTTTACTAGTACTCCTAGTAGCACCAGGGTATTAGATACCGGTTCGGTTGCTAAGTGTTAGTAACTCAAAATAAAAGCTACGGCATAAACGGAGACTAGCTAAAGGTGAGTTGACGATATGTGTTGGAAGTGTTTCCAAGGTTGATGTGATCAAGAATCGCACGCTCCCTCTAGCATCGAGATTGGTGTTAAACCTAAATAATTGTTATTTGGTGTTTGCATTGAGCATAGACATGATTGGATTATGTTTGTCGCAATACGGTTATTCATTTAAGGAGAATAATGGTTAGTCTGTTTATTTGAATAATACCTTCAATGGTCTTGCACCTAAAAGGAATGGTTTATTAAATCTCGATCATAGAGATACACATTTTCATGCCAAAAAGATATAAGATAGTACCACTTACTTGTGGCACTACCATGTAAGTCATATTGGTATAAAACGCATGAAGAAGCTCCATGTTGATGGATCTTTGGACTCACTCGTTTTTGAAAAGTTTGAGACATGCAAACCATGTCTATTGGTGTATAAGCATGAAGAAACTCCATGCGAATGGATCGTTTGGACTCACTTGATTTTGAATCACTTGAGATATGCAAATCATACCATATGGGCAAGATGACTGAAAAAGCCTCGTTTTCAGTAAGATGGAACAAGAGAGCAACTTGTTGGAAGTAATACATTTTGATGTGTGCTGTCCAATGAGTGCTGGGGCATGCAGTGAATATCGTTATGTTCTTACTTCACGGATGATTTAAGTAGATACCGAGTATATTTACTTGATGAAACACAAGTCTGAATTATTGAATGGTTCAAGTAATTTCAGAGTGAAGTTGAAGATCATTGTGACAAGAGGATAAATGTCTATGATATGATCATGGAGATGAGTATCTGAGTTACGAGCTTTGGCACGCAATTAAGACATTGTGGAAATTGTTTCACAATAAATACCGCCTGGAACACCATAGTGTGATGGTGTGTCCGAACATCATAGTTGCACCCTATTGGATATGGTGCGTACCATGATGTCTCTTATCGAATTACCACTATCGTTCATGGGTTAGGCATTAGAGACAACCGCACTCACTTTAATAGGGCACCATGTAATTCTGTTGAGACGACACCGTTTGAACTATGGTTTGGATAAACCTAAGTTTTCGTTTCTTAAAAGTTTGGGGCTGCGACGCTTGTGTGAAAAAGTTTCATCATGATAAGCTCGAACCCAAAACGGATAAATACATCTTCATAGGATACCCAAAATGGTTGGGTATACCTCCTATCTCAGATTCGGAAGCAAAAGTAATTGTTTCTAGAAACGGGTCCTTTCTCGAGGAAAAGTTTCTCTCGAAAGAATTGAGTGGGAGGATGGTGGAGACATGATGAGGTTATTGAACCATCACTTCAACCAGTGTGTAGCAGGGCACAGGAAGTTGTTCATGTGGCACCTACACCAATTGAAGTGGAAGCTGATGATAGTGATCATGATGCTTCAGATCAAGTCACTACCGAACCTCGTAGGTCGACAAGGACGCGTACTACTTCAGATTGGTAAGCAATCATGTGTTAGAGGTCATGTTGCTAGACAACAATGAACCTACGAGCTATGGAGAAGCGATGGTGGGCCCGGATTCCGACGAATGGCACGAGGCCATAAAATCCGAGAGAGGATCCATGACTTTGGAAGAAATACTTGATGGTCATAAGGCCGTTGGGTAAAGATGGATTTTAAAAGGAAGACAAACAATGATGGTAAGAATCACCAGAAAGCTCGACTTGTCGTTAAGATGTTTTCCGACAAGTTCAAGGAGTTGACTACGGTGAGGTTTTCTCACTCGTAGCGATGCTAAGAGTCTGTTGGAAATGGATTAGCAGTTACTGCATTATTTATGAAATCTTGTAGATAGAATGTCAAAAAACATTGTTTCCTCGACAGTTTTCTTGAGGAAAGGTTGTATGTGATACAACCAGAAGGTTTTGACAATCCTGAAGAACGCTAACAAATATGCAAAACTCCAGCAATCCTTCTAAGGACTGGAGTAAGCATCTCGGAGTTGGAATGTACGCTTTGATGAGATGATCAAAGATTTTGGGTTTATACAAAAGTTTATGAGAAACTTGTATTTCCAAAGAAGTGAGTGGGAGCGCTATAGAAGTTTTGATGAGTATATGTTGTTGACATATTGTTGATCAGAAATGATGTAGAATTTCTGGAAAGCATATAGGGTTATTTGAAAAGTGTTTTTCAATGGAGAACCTGGATTAAGCTACTTGAACATTGAGCATCAAGATCTATGAGGATAGATCGAAAACGTTAAATGGTACTTTCAAATGAGCACATACCTTGACATGATCTTGAAGGTGTTCAAGATGGATCAGTCAAAGAAGGAGTTCTTGCCTGAGTTGTAAGGTATGAAGTTAAGAGTTAAAACTCGACCACGGCAGAAAAGAGAGAAAGGACGAATGTCGTCCCCTATGCTTCAGACGTAGGCTCTATAGTATGCTATGCTGTGTACCACACCGGAAGTGTGCCTTGCCATGAGTCAGTCAAGGGGTACAAGAATGATCCAGGAATGGATCATTGGACAGCGGGCAAAATTGTCCTTGGAGTAAATAAGGACATCTTTCTCGGTTATGGAGGTGATAAAGAGTTTGGCGTAAAGGGTTACGTCGATGCAAGCTTTAACACCTATCCGAATGACTCTGAGTAGCAAACCGGATACGTATAGTAGAGCAACCATTTGGAATAGCTCCAAGTGGAGCGTGGTAGCAGCATTTACAATATGACATAGAGAATTGCGAAGTACATACGGATCTAAATATTGCAGACCCATTGACTAAAACCTCTCTCACAAGCAAAACATGATCAAACCCCAGAACTCATTGAGACTTAATCACATGGTGATGTGATGTCACATCCCTAGATCTGGTTTGCCCTAGCCTAGCCCCTCATGTGTGCATCATGTTTAAATTTCAATGAATTTGAAATAGGGATTGCCCAAACCCTAGCATGAAAAGAATTCACTAGGTTCAACTAAAATTTTCTCAGTGATTCCAAATGGCTTTTAAAAAATGTTCATCATTTCTGGATAATGTTGTAAACAATAACCAGAGGTGTTGCACATTTTTCCATGACATATTTGGGCTCTGAATTAAATCATATAGTATTTGAATTTGGGTATTTAAATGCTTGTACATATTTTAAATGTCCAAATAATCCCAAACTAAAATGTTCCATGCTGGATATATTCCATTTAGTGGCCATGAGCCGTTTGGTGATTTTTGAAAGTGCCTAAGCCTTTTTAGAAAGGCCACAAAGTTACAGAAGAAATAGAAAACAGAAAACAATTTTAGAAGAGAGAGAGAGAACGCCTACCTGGGCCACTTACCTGGCCGGCCCACCTGGTAGGCCCAGCACTGTGCTGGCCCATGCCAGCCAGCTGCTTCGTCCTCGCCAGACAGGCACAGAGGTGACACCGGCGAGCACGAGCTCGCCACGACGCCACCTGCTTGCCGCCCGCGCCCCTGGACGTCTGGACGACCTCCACGTCGTCGCCCTGACCCCCTGGACCCTCCATTCACCCCCAACGCCTCTCCCTCGCCCGTTCCCCGCCATGGCCGAAGCCTCCATGGACGCGCCACCGTAACCCCGCGCCCACAGCCACTGCCCCACCTCCCGACGCATCCCAGAGCTCTGCCTCGACCTTATCTTCCTCCTCACCGCGCCAAGTGAGCCGGGAAGCTCCATTTCGTCTTCACTGTCGTCGTCTTCAACCTGCGGCCGATGAGATCGCCTCCGCCGTCCCATTTGCTCCGGTCATCCCCCGAGCTCGCCGTCCACCCCACGACGATCACCGTGAGCTTCTGCCTATCCTCCCCCTCTCCATTCGCTCTGCCGCGCACCATAGCGACCACACCGCACTCACCTAGACGCGCCGCCGCCTGCACTCGTCGCCGGTGATGCTCCGGTGACCATTTGGTCCCGGGCATGCGCCCAACACGCTCCCCGCATCGCGTAGAGCCTCCATGGCACCTCGCCGCGCTCGTTTGCGCACTGCAGCCCCATCCCCACTTGCACCCGAGCTTCGGCCGCCGCCGAGCTCGTCGCCGGCACCACTCCGGCCACTTCCCGGCTGCGCCACCACCACGGTTGGATGCGGACGAGTGTCCGCATCCCGTGGCTGTGCTTCGCGCGCCAAACAGTGCCCTGTAGGCGGATCCCGCAGCGCACCGCCGCGTCTGGAATCGCTAGCGGCTAAACGCCGGCAAGTTGACCCGCTGACCGTTGACTGGGTGGGCCCAGTTTGACCCTTCTGGGTCACTGACGTGTGGGCCCCAGGCTGCTAACTAAACTAGGTTAGTGTTAGTTTAACGCTAATTAAACTTAATTAGTTTAACTAACTAATGACACACGGGACCCACTGGACAGGTTTGACCTGGACCGGGTCAGTTGACCTACTGAGGTCAGCATGACGCAATGCTGACGCAGTAATAGGTTTTTCTGGATTTATTCTTATACAGGAAATTCCAGAAAATAACCAAAACTTCTAAAATTCATAGAAATTCAACCGTAACTCCAAATTAAATAATTTATATATGAAAAATGATCAGAAAAATCCAATCTTTCCATCTGTACCATTCTCATGCACGTTTGAACAACTTAAATCTGCTGTATACAACAATTTGAATAAATGGCATTTGAAATGCCTTATGTGGAGTTTGAATTTGAACCTAGGGTTCAAACCAACTTCATTTAACCTGCTGCTAGTTGCATTAGCTCAAACCACAGCATATTGCCATGTCATGATCATGCATCATATTGTGCATTGCATTGATTGTGCTTATTCTTTGTTTGTTGGTGTTTGTCCCCTCCCAGTAAGACGTGTACCGACGACGTGATCGATGACACTGATGAAGAACTATATTATCTTCGGAAGTGCCAGGCAAGCAAAACCCCCTTGTTCATTCCGATACAATCCTACTCTCTCGCTCCTGCTCTCTTTTATTGCATTAGGACAACAACGATTCATCTGTTACTTGTTGCGGTAGCTGAACCCTTTATCCTCTGCATGACCTATCATTGCCACAGTAAATAGATGAAACCCACTAGCATGAGTAGGAGTTGTTTGAGCCCTGTTGTGCCTACTCATTCATGCTTGTTTGTCATGCCTGCTACTGCTTAGAGTTGAGTCAGGTCTGATTCATCGGGGATGAATCGGAGGTGTGTGAACATGTCCTACTGTGTGTGAGCTAAGTGTGTGAACACGATTTGGTAAAGGTAGCGGTGAGAGGCCATGTAGGAGTACATGGTGGGTTGTCTCATTGAAGCCGTCCTCAGGAACTGAGTTCTGTGTTTGTGATCCATGATTCAGCTACTACCATGCATTGGGCCCTGAAATATGACCCCGCTCGACTTCTTAATCACCCTTGTCCTCTGTCCAGGAGTTGCAAGTAGTTTCTGGTGTTTGTAGTATGCTGGAGGTCGTGGGCAGCGCTGACCTGAGGGGTGGGCTGTGATGCGGTAGGCACGTGGCACGGTGTGCCGGGTGCCCGTTTGGTGTCTCGGGAACCTTGCACACATCATTTGGGGCTGTGAGGGAAACTCCGGCCGGATCTCCTCGCGGATGGAACCCGAATAGGCGATAAACCTGGACTAGAGACTTGAGTGTTTAGGTAGGTCGTGGTCTACACCCACGTTGGCTTTCGCTTGAAGTCTGCTGAGCACATGTCGTGTGCAGACGCTAAGTGGTGGAAACATGTATGAAGAAGTACACCCCTGCAGGGTTAACATCATCTATTCGAATAGCCGTGTCCGCGGTAAAGGACTTCTGGGTTGCCTATAACAGTTCATAGACAAGTGAAAGTGGATACTTTAAAATGCGCAAGATAAGCGTGAGTGCTATGGATGGCGTTCTCGTAGGGAGACGGGAGCGGATTCATAGTAGTGTATTGGTTGGTGAATATGTGGACTCGTGTGCGCCACCTCAAAAGAGTTACTTGCAGTCGTAGTTCAGGATAGCCACCGAGTCAAAGCTGGCTTGCTGCAGTTAAACCCCACCATCCCCTTTGTTGATAATGATGCATATGTAGTTAGTTCTGTTGTAAGTCTTGTTGGGTACATTTGTACTCACGTTTGCCTATTTTATGTTTTTGCAGAGAGACTTCAGTCTCACTAGTAGTTCCACGTGGACTTCGATGTTTAGCTTGTTACCTTAGCTATGATCTTGTGCCCTCGGCAGGATCTGGTAGATAGTCATGCTTCTCAGCCTTTTCCATTTATAGATGTCTGTACCCAGACATGTTAAGCTTCCGCTTGTGCTTTGACTTGTATGCTCTGAATGCTGGGTCATGAGACCCATGTTTGTAATATCTCGCTCCTCTGAGCCTATCGAATAAATACTTGAGTCGTAGAGTCATGTTATGATGCCATGTTGTATTTGCACATATCGAGCATATTGTGTGTATGTTATTGAAATGCTTGGTATGTGTGGGATCTAACTATCTAGTTGTTTATCCTTAGTAGCCTCTCTTACCGGGAAATGTCTCCTAGTGCTTCCACTGAGCCTTGGTAGCTTGCTACTGCTCCGGAACACTTAGGCTGGCCGGCATGTGTCCTTCTTTGTTCCTATGTCTGTCCCTTCGGGGAAATGTCACACGATGAATACCGGAGTCCTGTTAGCCTGCTACAGCCCGGTTCACCAGAGTCCTGCTAGCCCAGTGCTACAGCCTGGATTCACTCGCTGATGACCGACACGTTTGATGCTGGGTCATGGATGCATGTCCCTGTAAGTTTGTGGCACTTTGGGTTCATGACTAGCCATGTCAGCCCGGGCTCCTTATCATATGGATGCTAGCGACACTATCATATACGTGTGCCAAAAGGCGCAAACGGTCCCGGGTAAAGGTAAGGCGACACCCGTGGGAATACCGTGCGTGAGGCCACAAAGTGATATGAGGTGTTACATGCTAGATCGATGTGGCATTGAGTCGGGGTCCTAACAGCTTTGGTATCAGAGCCTGACTTCCTGTAGGATTACCAAGCCAAACTGGTCGAAGTTGAGTCTAGAAATGCTTTAGTTATATGTAGGGGAATTGATTGTGGGATGGAACGTAAGGCTCTTTTTACTTCTTTACCTCATGCCTTTCTGATCTGAGTCATCTTATGTTTCATACGGGGTTAGGGAACTAGCCTTTCTCTTCTTTCTATCAGGATCACGTGTTACTAATCCGTAGACTTATAAGATTGTTGGATTTAAGCCTCAGTTCAGTTTCTACCTCTGTATGTTAACTATTGATCTCGAAACTTTGATATTGTACTTCTGAGTGGCTATGCCACCATTTTTGTAGCATGTCTCCAATCTTTCGAGCATTTACAGCCGTTATGCTGTCCGAGTCATCCCAGGTTTCTAAACCATCTGATGCACTTGCAAATCCTTCCCCTCTGGTTTCGATGTCCCTTTGGTCAGATTAATCACACAAATCAGTGAGTTGATGTACTTTATTGCCTCGACATATATGTTGGAGTTAATATTATGACCCTAGGTGTTTTAGGGGATCATGTAGTGATCTAGCCATGATCTGTGTTTCCAGTGTGATGATTCTGGCCATTATTCTCGAAAGCATCCCGTGGTGCCATTTAGTTAGTAGGTATTCCACTCCTTGGGTTTTGAACCCGAGATTCACCCTACTTACCTCATGTTGATAGTGTTGCTAGTTCCTTTAGGAAATTAGTAACATTTGCATTAGTCCTCGAGGTCCGTGGTATTTTACTTCTTCCAAGTACTATGAACCACTTACAGCAGATGTTTGTTGGATCAAAAGATCACAATAGGAGTGCTCTCGATGAGTTCTCCATTCATAATTGTGAATCTGCCAGTTCTACCTTTCTACATTGGTTATCCGGAAGAAATGTTGAGCTTTGCTCGACATACTAATCTATGCATCCACAACTCAGAAAATTATATGTTCCTTTGGGTTGTTCTCTTTAGTTGTATTCTGGCCCTTGTCTATCAATTGATAGTCAAGAGAATGCGTGCATTCGTCCATCGATGCCTATTACTCTTGTGGTCCGTCAAGCCATTCTAGTTCAGAATGACTAGGAGAAACAAACTCCAATACCTCATCCATTTCTAGGATTGAGTCAAAGCAGTTGTCTTCCGCAGATCAAATGCAATCCAGCTTTTGATTCTGTTCTACCCTGGAGTATCACCCCCTTTATGTCAGGATTTTCATGAGAATTGCTCCAGCTCTTGCGAATTCTTGACGTAGTGATACTTCTCGCCATCATTACTCATTCCTCGGTTCCGTGTTGTCGCAACCGAAATACCGACAAGTGATTCGTGATGTGTGAAATCAATACTGCTAGCAACTCCGTTGCTTGGTAGTTAAATGGATGATAACCTCATTCTTAGCGTGTTGATTATTGAATCGTCACCCTAAGGTTGATTGTGCTACCTAGTCCTTATTTTCGATGCACTCTTCGATCAATGAGTTAGGATTGTGTCAATCCCTCGCTCTTTTGATCATATCGTCTTGCCCTGAAAAGCAAGATTGTTCTCGAGCATAGTAACATATCGGCGGTTCGTGATTTTCTGAATATCTTCTCGGAAGTATTACCAGGTTGTCACCTGACTATTATGTTGAGCTCGTGATCAAGTTGGTTTTCTTATAAACCACCCCTTCTCCAAGAATCTGTGTGGGATACCCTTGAGCTAGTTGGTTAAGCCAAACAACAACCTGGAGAGTTGGAAGATAAAAGCTCACCTGACTTAGTTCATCTTAAGGGATATCTTGTATGTGTGTTAAAGAAGATGATATCTTCATCGATTAATCCTCGTGTGCAGCTGTTGGACCTATTGTCTTGCCAAAACTTTGATTTGAGTGTGGGCTATCCTCAAATCAAATCAGAACCAACGATGTTCTTAATGTTTTCTTACTCGTGGTTGATCCCTCGAGCATACACCATTATATCCTTTGGTCTGACCAATACTATCACTTGTTCTCATAATTATGGAATTCCATTTATATGGAAGCCTAGATGAATTGTTGTTGAGCCCATCAGCAACATTGTTATCTTCTCCATGTTTTTGCTGAACATTAAGCTAGTGTTGGAAACTTTTGAAAGCATTTGTTCATGCTAGCTCATGACGCATATGTTCGGATGTAAGAAGTGACTTCCTCCAGTTCATGTGCATTTGATGCAAGTTTCCGCCGTGATTCGAGAAAGTTAATGTTGTTTCCTCTGGAATCATCCCAAGTCAGTCATGCACGTGCGAAGTATATCATGGCTTGAGAGATTAGCTACCTCCAATCCATCGGTATTTCCTAGCACACCAAGCCACTGATTGAATTGTTTAAGATAAAGAAGTCTGTTCTAAAGTGAATACTTTAGACTTCCACGCGGAGACTCCGATATCATTAATGATGGTTCCCAACCAGAACTCGGTAGTGTTTTGTTGTAAGACTACCATGTGTTCATGCTTGTCTAGGACAACGTGTTCACATGTTTGTAGCAGAACTAGCTCATGTTTTGGAGCTTGCTATCGTAGTTCATTTCCCGAGAATCTCGCAATGTCATCTCGTCGATTTGAGTTGCAAACTTTCATTTTTTCTTTCTAGACTTGATGAGTCTAGAATATCCTGACACCAGCCAGATCTGAATCTCAGGCAGATATGATGGTTGGAACGTTTCCCAAGATCTATAATATTGGTCTCTCTATAACCCAGTAAAGTGGATGTCATGGCCAACACACCCGACCGGAAGACCCATTATTGTAGTATCTTGATTGAGGAAGTTGGCCACTTCCCCATGAGGATTTCATAGGATTTACCTCCATAGTTATTCCTTATGGATTCTTGTGCTCCCGAAGTCCGACCTTTTACTTGATGATTCTAGGTAACAAACCATTTTAATAAATGGGTTGAGCTAGCATATCAAGGAGAACATTAGAAGCGGAGTGCTAAATGTCTCTCAGTCGATCATCTAGATTTTGTCCCCTTGGTCTCGCTAAGGTGAAATATGAGAAGGTGTTATCTTCCTTTGCATCTACATCCTCCATCACCATTCATCATGGTAGTAAGTTGTGTTGCCAGGATCCTTGACACGGGTATTGCTAAAACCTTGATGATTATGGAAATGCTCAAGTTCTTGAGAGCATGCACAAGAACTAGGTGTTATCATCGTCATAACTAGGATTGCTCCTAGCTTCCTCGGTTATGCTATAAATTTTCAACAGTGGACTCACTCTCTGCTGTTGAGTTTCTTCCCAGTTACTAGAATCATTCCCAGCTTGCACCGCCATCGTGCCACCCTACTCTGGATTACCCTTCTCAGTAATTACTATCCGGGATCATCCTCAAAGTGGTCCTACCATGGGTTCCATCCATTCCCGATGATAAGAAAAATCATCCCTTGTGTTGTCTTCAACAAGATAATCCACATCATCCATTCTGGCCCGAGAATGTCATTCTTTCGGACTCTTTCAAATGATCAATTGTGATTTGCCTTAAGCTGGTATAAAGAGTTTCAATGATCTCTGAATCAAAGGTAATTCTTTTGCCACTTAAGGGGGATATATTCTATGAGTCACCTCCTCTAAGATGTCTCGGTATGGTATCATGGCAACTCAACTCCTCGCTACATTGACAACCGTTCACCACCTTCTTAAGCGTGAACTTGATGTCTACCTAGCGCACCCTCGTCATCTGTTCCACTCCATTCCTCTAGATGTGTGCTTCGTGTCTCAGCTCAAGAGATGTTGCTATGTCTGATTCCGTGAGTTGATCCTAAGTTGTTCGACCTTCGACAAGATCAATCCTTCTAGAGTTTCTTTTTCCTCTCGTTGTCATGTTGGTAGGAGTTCCTGGAGCAAGACATCGAGACAATGATGGTGATCGAATCAACGTTCATTTGAAGTGCAACCTGGATCATGAAGATTGTGTTAGATTGCGCTCCCCCCTTCATCTTACCCTCACGACTTGAATCTCGGGACAAGATTCTTGTTTAGTAGGGGTGAGTTGTCACATCCCTAGATCTGGTTTGCCCTAGCCTAGCCCCTCATGTGTGCATCATGTTTAAATTTCAATGAATTTGAAATGGGGATTGCCCAAACCCTAGCATGAAAAGAATTCACTAGGTTCAACTAAAATTTTCTTACTGATTCCAAATGGCTTTTAAAAAATGTTCATCATTTCTGGATAATGTTGTAAAGAATAACAAGAGGTGTTGCACATTTTTCCATGACATATTTGGGCTCTGAATTAAATCATATAGTATTTGAATTTGGGCATTTAAATGCTAGTACATATTTTAAATGTCCAAATAATCCCAAACTAAAATGTTCCATGCTGGATATATTCCATTTAGTGGCCATGAGAAGTTTGGTGATTTTTGGAAGTGCCTAAGCATTTTTAGAAAAGCCACAAAGTTACAGAAGAAATAGAAAACATAAAACAATTTTAGAAGAGAGAGAGAGAACGCCTACCTGGGCCACTTACCTGGCCGGCCCACCTGGCAGGCCCAACACTGTGCTGGCCCATGCCAGCAACTGCTTCGTCCTCGCCAGGCAGGCACAGAGGTGACGCCGGCGAGCACGAGCTCGCCACGACGCCACCTGCTTGCCGCCCGCGCCCCTGGACCTCTGGACGACCTCCACGTCGTCGCCCCGACCGCCTGGACCCTCCATTCGCCCCCAACACCTCTCCCTCGCTCGTTCCCCGCCATGGCCGAAGCCTCCATGGACGCGCCGCCGTACCCCCGCGCCCACAGCCACTGCCCCACCTCCCGACGCATCCCAGAGCTCCGCCTCGACCTTATCTTCCTCCTCACCGCGCCAAGTGAGCCGGGAAGCTCCGTTTCGTCTTCACTGTCGTCGTCTTCAACCTGCGGCCGCCGAGATCGCCTCCGCCGCCCCGTTTGCTCCGGTCATCCCCCGAGCTTGCCGCGCACCATAGCGACCACACCGCACTCACCCGGACGCGCCGCCGCCCGCACTCGTCGCCGGTGATGCTCCGGTGACCATTTGGTCCCGGGCATGCGCCCAACGCGCTCCCCGCATCGCGTAGAGCCTCCGTGGCACCTCGTCGCGCTCGTTTGCGCACCGCAGCCCCATCCCCACTTGCACCCGAGCTTCGGCCGCCGCCGAGCTCGTCGCCGGCACCACTCCGGCCACTCCCCGGCTGCGCCACCACCACGGTTGGATGCGGACGAGTGTCCACATCCCGTAGCTGTGCTTCGCGCGCCAAACAGTGCCCTGTAGGCGGATCCCGCAGCGCACCGCCGCGTCTGGAATCGCCGGCGGCTAAACGCCGGCAAGTTGACCCGCTGACCGTTGACTAGGTGGGCCCAGTTTGACCCTTCTGGGTCACTGACGTGTGGGCCCCAGGCCGCTAACTAAACTAGGTTAGTGTTAGTTTAACGCTAATTAAACTTAATTAGTTTAACTAACTACTGACACACGGGACCCACTGGACAGGTTTGACCTGGACCGGGTCAGTTGACCTGCTGAGGTCAGCATGACGCAATGCTGACGCAGTAATAGGTTTTTCTGGATTTATTCTTATACAGGAAATTCCAGAAAATAACCAAAACTTCTAAAATTCATAGAAATTCAACCGTAACTCCAAATTAAATAATTTATATATGAAAAATGATCAGAAAAATCCAATCTTTCCATCTGTACCATTCTCATGCACGTTTGAACAACTTAAATCTGCTGTATACAACAATTTGAATAAATGGCATTTGAAATGCCTTATGTGGAGTTTGAATTTGAACCTAGGGTTCAAACCAACTTCATTTAACCTGCTGCTAGTTGCATTAGCTCAAACCACATCATATTGCCATGTCATGATGATGCATCATATTGTGCATTGCATTGATTGTGCTTCTTCTTTGTTTGTCGGTGTTTGTCCCCTCCCAGTAAGACGTGTACCGACGACGTGATCGATGACACTGATGAAGAACTATATTATCTTCGGAAGTGCCAGGCAAGCAAAACCCCCTTGTTCATTCTGATACAATCCTACTCTCTCGCTCCTGCTCTCTTTTATTGCATTAGGACAACAACGATTCATCTGTTACTTGTTGTGGTAGCTGAACCGTTTATCCTCTGCATGACCTGTCATTGCCACAGTAAATAGATGAAACCCACTAGCATGAGTAGGAGTTGTTTGAGCCCTGTTGTGCCTACTCATTCATGCTTGTTTGTCATGCCTGCTACTGCTTAGAGTTGAGTCAGGTCTGATTCATCGGGGATGAATCGGAGGTGTGTGAACATGTCCTACTGTGTGTGAGCTAAGTGTGTGAACACGATTTGGTAAAGGTAGCGGTGAGAGGCCATGTAGGAGTACGTGGTGGGTTGTCTCATTGAAGCCGTCCTCAGGAACTGAGTTCTGTGTTTGTGATCCATGATTCAGCTACCACCATGCATTGGGCCCTGAAATATGACCCCGCTCGACTTCTTAATCACCCTTGTCCTCTGTCCAAGAGTTGCAAGTAGTTTCTGGTGTTTGTAGTATGCTGGAGGCCGTGGGCAGCGCTGACCCTAGGGGTGGGTTGTGATGCGGTAGGCACGTGGCACGGTGTATCGGGCGCCCGTTTGGTGTCTCGGGAACCCTGCACACATCGTTTGGGGCTGTGAGCGAAACTCCGGCCGGATCTCCTCACGGATGGAACCCGAATAGGTGATAAACCTGGACTAGAGACTTGAGTGTTTAGGTAGGTCGTGGTCTACACCCACGTCGGCTTTCGCTTGAAGTCTGCCAAGCACATGTCGTGTGCAGACGCTAAGTGGTGGAAACATGTATGAAGAAGTACACCCCTGCAGGGTTAACATCATCTATTCGAATAGCCGTGTCCATGGTAAAGGACTTCTGGGTTGCCTATAACAGTTCATAGACAAGTGAAAGTGGATACTTTAAAATGCACAAGATAAGCGTGAGTGCTATGGATGGCGTTCTCGTAGGGAGACGGGAGCGGATCCATAGTGGTGTATTGGTTGGTGAATATGTGGACTCGTGTGCGCCACCTCAAAAGAGTTACTTGCAGTCGTAGTTCAGGATAGCCACCGAGTCAAAGCTGGCTTGCTGCAGTTAAACCCCACCATCCCCTTTGTTGATAATGATGCATATGTAGTTAGTTCTGTTGTAAGTCTTGCTGGGTACATTTGTACTCACGTTTGCCTATTTTATGTTTTTGTAGAGAGACTTCAGTCTCACTAGTAGTTCCACGTGGACTTCGACGTTTAGCTTGTTACCTCAGCTATGATCTTGTGCCCTCGGCAGGATCTGGTAGATAGTTAGGCTTCTCAGCCTTTTCCATTTATAGACGTCTATACCCAGACATGTTAAGCTTCCGCTTGTGCTTTGACTTGTATGCTCTGAATGTTGGGTCGTGAGACCCATGTTTGTAATATCTCGCTCCTCTGAGCCTATTGAATAAATACTTGAGTCATAGAGTCATGTTGTGATGCCATGTTGTATTTGCACATATCGAGCATATTGTGTGTATGTTATTGAAATGCTTGGTATGTGTGGGATCTGACTATCTAGTTGTTTATCCTTAGTAGCCTCTCTTACCGGGAAATGTCTCCTAGTGCTTCCACTGAGCCTTGGTAGCTTGCTACTGCTCCGGAACACTTAGGCTGGCCGGCATGTGTCCTTCTTCGTTCCTGTGTCTGTCCCTTCGGGGAAATGTCACGCGATGAATATCGGAGTCCTGTTAGCCCGCTACAGCCCGGTTCACCGGAGTCCTGCTAGCCCAGTGCTACAGCCTGGATTCACTCACTGATGACCGACACGTTCGATGCTGGGTCATGGATGCCTGTCCCTGTAAGTTTGTGCCACTTTGGGTTCACGACTAGCCATGTCAGCCCGGGCTCCTTATCATATGGATGCTAGCGACACTATCATATACGTGTGTCAAAAGGCGCAAACGGTCCCGGGTAAAGGTAAGGCGACACCCGTGGGAATACCGTGCGTGAGGCCGCAAAGTGATATGAGGTGTTACATGCTAGATCGATGTGGCATTGAGTCGGGGTCCTGACATGTGAACTAGTTTAGACACTAGTAAACTCTTTGGATGTTGGTCACATGGCAATGTGACCTATCAGTGTTAATCACATAGCGATGTGAACTAGATTATTGACTCTAGTGCAAGTGGGAGACTGTTGGAAATATGCCCTAGAGGCAATAATAAATTGGTTATTGTTATATTTCCTTGTTCATGATAATCGTTTATTATCCATGCTATAATTGTATTGATAGGAAACTCAGATACATGTGTGGGTACATAGACAACACCATGTCCCTAGTAAGCCTCTAGTTGACTAGCTCGTTGATCAATAGATGGTTACGGTTTCCTGAGCATGGACATTGGATGTCATTGATAACGGGATCACATCATTAGGGAATGATGTGATGGACAAGACCCAATCCTAAGCCTAGCACAAAGATCGTAGTTCGTATGCTAAAGCTTTTCTAATGTCAAGTATCATTTCCTTAGACCATGAGATTGTGCAAATCCCGGATACCGTAGGAATGCTTTGGGTGTACCAAACGTCACAACGTAACTGGGTGGCTATAAAGGTGCACTACAGGTATCTCTGAAAGTGTCTGTTGGGTTGGCACGAATCGAGACTGGGATTTGTCACTCCGGTTAACGGAGAGGTATCTCTGGGCCCACTCAGTAGGACATCATCATAATGTGCACAATGTGACCAAGGGGTTGATCACGGGATGATGTGTTGCGGAACGAGTAAAGAGACTTGCCGGTAACGAGATTGAACAAGGTATCGGCATACCGACGATCGAATCTCGGGCAAGTACAATACCGCTAGACAAAGGGAATTGTATATGGGATCGATTGAGTCCTTGACATCGTGGTTCATCCGATGAGATCATCGTGGAACATGTGGGAGCCAACATGGGTATCCAGATCCCGCTGTTGGTTATTGACCGGAGAACGTCTCGGTCATGTCTGCATGGTTCCTGAACCCGTAGGGTCTACACACTTAAGGTTCGATGACGCTAGGGTTATAAAGGAAGTTTGTATGTGGTTACCGAATGTTGTTCGGAGTCCCGGATGAGATCCCGGACGTCACAAGGAGTTACGGAATGGTCCGGAGGTAAAGATTTATATATGGAAAGTTGTTGTTCGGGTTCCGGAAAAAGTTCAGGTTTTTTCGGTATTGTACCGAGAAGCTTCCAGAAGGTTCCGGAGGATTCCGGAGGGGTCCGGAGGTCCGGAAATTGTTCCACCACGTCCAATACAGCAGCATGGGCTGTAGGGGGGCGCCCTAGCATTAATGGGCCAGGGGCACCAGCCCCCCCAAGGCCCATGCGCATGGGAGAGGGGAAACCCTAAGGGGGAGGGCCTCCACTTGACTTGGGAGGCACTCCTCCCCCCCTTAGCCGCCGCCCCCTCCTCAGATTGGATCTGAGGGGGCCGGCCCCCCTCTCCCTTGCCCCTATATATATGTGGGGGGTGGGAGGGCAGCCGCACCCCAAGTTCTGGCGCAACCCTCCCCCTTTCCCAAGTACTCCTCCTCTCCCGCGGTGCTTGGCGAAGCCCTGCAGGATTGCCACGCTCCTCCACGACCACCACACCATTGTGCTGCTGCTGGATGGAGTCTTCCTCAACCTCTCCCTCTCTCCTTGCTGGATCAAGGCATGGGAGACGTCACCGGGCTGTACGTGTGTTGAACGTGGAGGTGCCGTCCGTTCGACACTAGGATCTCCGGTGATTTGGATCACGACGAGTACGACTCCTTCAACCCCGTTCTCTTGAACGCTTCCGCTTAGCGATCTACAAGGGTATGTAGATGCACTCTTCTTCCCCTCGTTGCTAGTTTCTCCATAGATAGATCTTGGTGACTTGTAGGAAAATTTTGAATTTCTGCTATGTTCACCAACAATGGTTAGGGTTAGGGCATAACATAATCTCGGTGAGACCGATTACACAAACTCGGTGGGACCAATTTTGGTAATAAGCTAACCAGAGAGTTGGTCAGGCAAACTCGGTGGGACCAATTCGCTCATCTCAGTTGGACCGAAACGTTACGGAAGGGAAACAGAAAGTTTGCATTGCAATCTCGGTGGGACCGATCGCTCATCTCGGTTGGACCGAAACGTTACGAAGGGAAACAGAGAGATTACAATCTCATCTCGGTGAGACCGAGATCCCTATCGGTGGGACCGATTTGACTAGGGTTTGTGGCAGTGGCTATGACATCTGAAATCGGTGGCGCCGGATAGAAAGAATCGGTGGGGCCGAGTTTGACTTTTGGTTTGGGTCATAAGTGGATGTGAGAAAGTATGTCGGGGGTTGGGTGCGACATATGCCAAGGGATAGCTTATCATGGTGGGAGCGAGTAGAACGTCGCCGGTGCCTGGAAGCGGGATAAGGCGTAGACACGAACGTCGGCGCACTTTACCCAGGTTGGGGGCTCTCCTTGGAGATAATACCCCTACTCCTGCTCTGCGGGGTCTCCGCATGATCACTAAGGCACTAGTGAATACAAGGTGCTCCTTGAGCTGTATGTTAGAGGTTAAAGGAGGCAGGGCTAGCTCTCTTCTTCCTCTAGATATGAGTCTAGGTCTATCAGGTTCGGAACCCTTTGCATGGGTGCCCTGGGGGTTTATATAGGCCTACCCCCCAGGGGTACAATGGTAACTTGGCCGGGTGCTGGGCCCGGCTGTCAGCGTCTCTGGTCGCCGGCAGCTGGGGCCCGCTGCCTGGCGGGCCCTCCGACTGGTCCGGTATGAAGCCGACAGGCCGCGTCCGCCGCTGAAGGGTCTGGTTTGTGGTTGATCACTGTAGCCATGGTGCTAATGTCACAGGCTTGGTCAGGGGGGCGTGGCTACAGTCCCACCGCCTGGTGGGAGATCACTGTAGCCACACTACACCCCGTCTGGTTGATGGCATACTGCTCTCGGGGGAGGGTCCGGCCGCCTGCTGGGGGCTGGCCTCCCGTAGTTCCGACTGGTCCAGCTTCGGCCGCCTTCTGAGCTCTCTCTGCCCGGTAGGGCCCGCCGCCTACGAGCCGTACCGACAGGCCGTCGTGGGAACAGGGCTCCGCCGGTCAGTAGTGGCATAAAGGGGGAATGGCAACAGTGCCACGTCATGGCACCGTGGCCATGCCAAGCCTGGGATCTGGGGGTACGGGGCTATGCTGTAGCCTCACCCTGTCTTGTCTTCTTGATGAGGGGCATAGACTCTGAGGGTGCCTGGTGGCCGCCTACTAGAAGCCGGCCTCTCCTGAGGCCGTCCGCTAGGAGGCGGCCTGTCTTGGTGCCGTCTACCAGTGCTAGGCTGCCTTCGAGCAGCCGGCCGTTCAGGCCAGCCGGCCACCAAAAGGCGGTGCTCCATTCTGGAGTCTCGTGGGTCGAAGCCGTCCCAAAGTCTTAAAAGGCTCAGGGACTCAGGTTAGCCTACCCGTGGCCCAATACTCCGATAGTAGTCCCCAAAGCTGGTGAGGCTCCGCGGCCGATTGGCCATGAAGCCTCGGCGGCTTCCCTCCTTGCGTGCTCTGGTGGAATGCTCGGTCCGCCTTGTGGGGTGCCGACTGCTTGGAACTATTTTGACAAGGTGGACTCGCTCGTTGATTTTGAATGTTGAGGCGGGAAATAGGTGGCGTGCCTGCTAAGCTTCCCTAGGCACGCCACCCGCCACAAGCGCGCCACACGGCGCGTGTCAGCCCGACCAGTCTGCCATCCCACGCTCTTGATGAGACGTGACCAGGGGCCGGGCCCGCCACTACCCTGCCTCGGCGCGCGGTTGCGATTCCCGCGGGAGTTACTGCGCAGTAACCCCGCGGAGTAATCGGGGGGTCGTGGGGTCGTGAGCGCAATCGATCCCATGATCCCCGCCCCGCCCCCTCGGCTTCGCCATCCGGGGGCTATAAGTAGGGGAGACGAGGGAGTGGGGGAGCTCGCGCACTCTTCTCCCCGCCCCTCTTCCTCCTCTCTTCGCTGCTGCCTCTCTCCTGCCGCAACACTGCCGCATTTTTTCGTCGGCGAGCTTCTCCTCCCCGCGCAGCTTTGCCCGGACGCCATGGCGCGCGAAAGGGGAGGCGACTGGGACAGCTCGACGGTGACGAGGATCACCTCACCTTCCTCCAGGCCACATGACGGATGCCCAACGCGGCCTTCGTCAAGGTGCGGGTGCTGCCGCGGGAAGAGATCTCGCCGGTGCCGCAGGGGAACGAGCGGGTTGTCTTACGCTCGCACTTCCTCCGCGGCTTCGACCTTCCGGCGAGCAGGTTCCTTCGCTCCTTTATGGAATTCTGCCGCCTCTAGCCGCACCACCTAACGCCCAACACCGTGACACTAATGTCCGCCTTCGTCACGGCGTGCGAGGGCTACCTTGGCGTCCTCCCCACCATGGACCTATGCGGAGCTCGCTTCTACGCCAAGTTGGGCACCTCCGCCAAGGATACGGAGGCCGAGTGTGGCGCCTTCGTCGTTGTGCGCCGACCGTCAAAGAAGAACGTCTTCCCCGCCGTCAAGCTGTCACAGTCGGTGAAACTGTGGCAGCAATCTTACTTCTACGTCGAGAACGTCGTCCCGGCGGCCGACTTCCTCAACTTGCTGCCCTACGAGCCCTCCCCCCCCATCGGGCCTCGGGACAACTGGCACTACAAACCGAAACCAGTGTCGGCCGAGACGGCGGCCGCCATCAACCGGCTCTGGGAGATGACGAAGGCGGAGGGCCTCGTGGCGCCCGACTTGCTGCTGGCCTTCGTCGAGCGCCGGGTTCTCCCGCTCCAAGGCCGCCCTCATCTGATCTGTCGAATGAGCGGGCACCACGACCCTAGACGGATGTGCACGAAGGAGATGTCGCTTGCCGAGGTGGCCCGGATGGTGAATGAGGTCACCGACCTCAAGTTGTCGGAGGGCGCCTGGCAATTCGGCAAGCGGCCCTACTCCCATGACAACCCGCCGCCAGCCGTAAGTCTCCGGGCCTTCCCCCCTTTTTTTCTTGTCTTGGTCTTGGTCTTGAATGGTTCTCTTCTGGAGCATAGATTTACATGTCTTCAACGACGGCCGCCCTCGTGGGGCCGGCTAGTGACTACCAGACAGACCGGGAGGTGAGCGACGTGGACGACCCCGACCTGGGGGTAGCCTCCTTGGAGGACGACACCGTAGGCGGCGGCGACGGAGCAGGCGGCTCCGAAGATGGGGGTGGCGTGGAGACCTGGCCCGACGACGATGATGAAGAGGATGAGCCGCGTCCTGCGAGCGGCGCCGCTAATACAGGTGCGGGCCCCTCCACCGGGCCGGCTGCCCGAGGCGGCAAGCGCAAATGGAAGCAGGGCGCCGTCCTGTTCGGCAGCGCCCCGAAGAAGCCCAAGAACCCGGCCGCCGCGACCAGGCAGAAAGAGGCTGCGGCGAAGGCGGCCAAGTTCCAGAAGCTGCCGAAGGCGCCACCCATGGTGTCGGTGTAAGTACCCTTTTTACGCATTCCTTTTGGTTCTCTCTTAGTGATCCGGCCTGAAATTCCTTTTGCCTTGTTTCTTGTCTCAGAGCCCCACTCTCCCTCGACAGTCGACTGCCGCCTGTGTCATCAGGTCGGCGGAGACCTCCGCCACCACCCGGCGAATCGACCCGGCCGCCGACCTTCGGGAGGCACAGGAGCGAAACACACGGGAGGTGCGCGAGGAGCGGGAAGCCGCCCGCCTGGAGAAGGCGGAGGCTGACAAGGCGGTAGCGTCCGCGCTGCTGAAGCTGGCGGAGGCGGAAGCTGCAGCCGTGGAGAAGGAGCGGCTCGCGGAGGCTAGGCGCCGTCAGGAGCCATTGGTCGTCGCTCCCCTGAGCTCCACGCCACCTCCACCAGAATTCGTGGCGTCGACTGGGGAAGCTGGCGACGAGAACCCGGTCATGGAGCTCGAAGGCGGCGATGTCTTCATGCCAGACGTTATCGTGCCTCCGCCGCCATCGACTACCGAAGCGAGGGACAAGCAGCCGACCGCCCCGCCGGTGCCACCAGCTGGGAACGAGGTGGTGACGGGCCCGACTCCTGAGGCCCGTACGCCCATGTGCTGTCGTCTCGTCAGGGCGGCCTCGGTGTCGCGAACACTGGAGGCCGGTGTCGTGAGCTCGTCCGCTCCTGACACCAAAGCGACCAGCACCGCGTCCTCCGGCTGGATGCGCGGAGGTGGAACGGGGGCCTTGAACCAGGCGGCCCTCAACGTCCAGGCCAAGCTCCGGGCCGAAGCCGACGCCCTCAAGCGGTGCAACAGGCGTTCTTGAGCTCGCGAGTAGCCATCGGGTATGCTTCTAACTTTTTTTGTTCTTCTTATTTCTTGGTGGGGGCGCACTAGCGCACCCACTGGGTGTAGTCCCCAGGTTCCGGGCCGGCTGCTGAGCAGGCGGTCCAGAA
Organism: Triticum dicoccoides; assembly: GCF_002162155.2. Classification (NCBI taxonomy): domain Eukaryota; kingdom Viridiplantae; phylum Streptophyta; class Magnoliopsida; order Poales; family Poaceae; genus Triticum; species Triticum dicoccoides. The sequence goes on from NC_041381.1 coordinate 72,574,227, forward strand.
TCTTAACTTTGTAGGCGCCACGTGCTAACTTCTTCTGGCATTTCTTGTCAGAGGATTACCACAATCACTGTGTGGCCACCTTCAACTCCGGAGTCCGGGAGCTGGAGAGGCAGACCGCCAACCTGTCAGAGAGCCGGAGTAAGTTTTGTCTTTCCATTCATGCGGGGGCGCGCTGGCGCACCCGCAGGCTGTAGTCCCCGAGATTCGGGCCGACTGCTGAGCAGTCGGGCCGGATCTCCCTGGCAACTGTGTTTCTTTGTTTGATTGCTGGTACTTCTTTCCTTCTACGGGGGCGCGATGGCGCACCTGCGGGCTGTAGTCCCCGAGATCTGGGCCGACTACTGAGCAGTCGGGCTGGATCTCCCCAGCAACCGCATACCCTTTTCGTCAAATGTTTTAACGCCTTTATCCTTCTTCTCTCTTGATAGAGGACAATGCCACCTTGCAGCAGCAGCTAGGCGAGGCCAACACCACGCTACGCACCAAGGAGGCGGAGTGCGTCAAGCTGGCCGAGGAGCGGGACCAATTGGTCACACAACTGGCGGAGCAGACGGAGCATCTCCAGACGGCCCAGCGGGAGGTGAAGACGAAGGAGACCGACCTCCTTGCTGAATTTGAGGACGAGCGCTCTGCCTGGGTCGAAAAGGAGGCGCAGCTGACTGCCGGCTTCGGCAGTATTGAGGAGATGGTTGATAGCACGCTTCCTCTTTTTCCTTTCTTTGAGTTGCCGGCCTCTGCTTGGGCTGACCATCTGTTTTTAACTTCTGTCTTCTTTATTTTTTCGCCCAAGTAGACTTCTTCCCAGGCCACTCCGTTGCCGTGAACCAGGCTATTGAGGCTTCTCGCGAGGAGCATAGGGCGGAGGGCATGCAGATTGCCGCCAACGCCCCTCGGAACCTTAACGAGCAGCTTCTCAGCATCCAGGCCCGCCTTCGGCCGGCCCACCAGAAGTTGCACCGTCTTCAACGTGTCGGAGCCCAGGCGATCTCCGCCCTCTCGCGAGCATGCCAGCTCCACGCACACCCAGTCGGACTGCCGACTGGCTGGAGGTGGCAGCCGGCCGCCTGGAGGCCTGGAAGGGCTCTTCAGCCCGAGCCGGAGCGCGCCGAGCTCTAGAGTTCGTCAGGGCCTGGTACCCTGGGCTAGATCTATCCCAGCTGACCACATTCCGCCAAGAAGCGCTGGAGGAGCTGGTGGCGGTTGAGGGCGAGCTTGTCAAGTGGGCGGCAGCGATCACCGAGTACACTGACACCAGCGTCTTCATCCCCGAGCTGGTTGAAGATGGTGCCGAGGCACCGCCGGAGTTCTTTGGGCTGAACCCCAAAGACGGCGAGGACTCGGCCGAGGTGATCGACTCCAGCGATGAAGGGGAGGAAACGGAGGACCAGGACGGTAAAGAGGACGCAACGGAGGTCGGAGGGGACGGCCAGCCCTAGCCCGACCGTGCCTCAAGCAACGATCCATGCTCGAGTGCACCGACTGCTGCTGAAGGCAACCAGATGGAGACCAACCTGTTGGGGAACGTAGCAGAAATTCAAAAAATTTCTACGATTCACCAAGATCTATCTATGGAGAAACCAGCAACGAGGGGAAGGAGAGTGCATCTACATACCCTTGTAGATCGCTAAGCGGAAGCGTTCAAGAGAACGGGGTTGAAGGAGTCGTACTCGTCGTGATCCAAATCACCGGAGATCCTAGTGCCGAACGGACGGCACCTCCGCGTTCAACACACGTACAGCCCGGTGACGTCTCCCATGCCTTGATCCAGCAAGGAGAGAGGGAGAGGTTGAGAAAGACTCCATCCAGCAGCAGCACAACGGCGTGGTGGTGGTGGAGGAGCATGGCAATCCTGCAGGGCTTTGCCAAGCACCGCGGGATAGGAGAAGGGAGAGAGGTAGGGCTGCGCCAAGAGGGAGAAGTTCTCATGTGTTGGGCAGCCCCCAGACCTCAAGTATTTATAGGGGGAGGGGAGGGGGCTGCGCCCCCTCTAGTGTTCCCTCCCCAGGGGTGGCGGCAGCCCCCAGATCCCATCTGGGTGGTGGCCACAAGGGGAGAGAGGGGGAGGCGCACCTAGGGTGGGCCTTAGGGCCCATCTGCCCTAGGGTTTGCCCCCCTCCCCACTTCCCTGTGCCTTGGGCCCTATGGGGGGGGCGCAACAGACCACCTGGGGCTGGTCCCCTCCCACACTTGGACCATGCAGCCCTCCGGGGGTGGTGGCCCCACTTGGTGGACCCCCGGGACCCTCCCAGTGGTCCTGGTACATTACCGAAAAACCCCGAAACTTTTCCGGTGACCAAAACAGGACTTCCCATATATAAATCTTTACCTCCGGACCATTCCAGAACTCCTCGTGACGTCCGAGATCTCATCCGGGACTCCGAACAACATTCAGTAACCACATACAAACTTCCTTTATAAATCTAGCGTCATCAAACCTTAAGTGTGTAGACCCTACGGGTTTGGGAGACATGTAGACATGACCGAGACGTTCTCTGGTCAGTAACCAGCAACGGAATCTGGATACCCATGTTGGCTCCCACATGTTCCATGATGATCTCATTGGATGAACCATGATTTCAAGGACACAATCGATCCCGTATACAATTCCCTTTGTCTAGCGGTACTGTACTTGCCCGAGATTTGATCGTCGGTATACCTATACCTTGTTCAATCTCGTTACTGGCAAGTCTCTTTACTCATTCCGTAACACATCATCCCGTGATCAACCCCTTGGTCACATTGTGCACATTATGATGATGTCCTACCGAGTGGGCCCAGAGATACCTCTCCGTTTACACGGAGTGACAAATCCCAGTCTTGATTCGTGCCAATCCAACAGACACTTTCGGAGATACCTATAGTGCACCTTTATAGCCACCCAGTTACGTTGTGATGTTTGGTACACCCAAAGCATTCCTACGGTATCCGGGAGTTGCACAATCTCATGGTCTAAGGAAAAGATACTTGACATTAGAAAAGCTTTAGCATACAAACTACGATCTTTGTGCTAGGCTTAGGATTGGGTCTTGTCCATCACATCATTCTCCTAATGATGTGATCCCGTTATCAACGACATCCAATGTCCATGGTCAGGAAACCATAACCATCTATTGATCAACGAGCTAGTCAACTAGAGGCTTACTAGGGACATGGTGTTGTCTATGTACCCACACATGTATCTGAGTTTCCTATCAATACATTTATAGCATGGATAATAAACGATTATCATGAACAAGGAAATATAATAATAACTAATTTATTATTACCTCTAGGGCATATTTCCAACAGTCTCCCACTTGCACTAGAGTCAATAATCTAGTTCACATCGCCATGTGATTAACACTCACAGGTCACATCGCCATGTGACCAACATCAAAGAGTTTACTAGTGTCACTAAACTAGTTCACATCATCATGTGATGAAGACTCGATGAGTTCTGGGGTTTGATCATGTTTTGCTTGTAAGAGAGTTTTAGTCAACGGGTCTGCAACATTCAGATCCGTCTGTACTTAGCGAATCTCTAGGTCATATTGTAAATGCTGCTACCATTCTCCACTTGGAGCTATTCCAAATGGTTGCTCCACTATACTTATCCGGTTTGCTACTCAGAGTCATTCAGATAGGTGTTAAAGCTTGCATCGACGTAACCCTTTACGTCGAACTTTTTATCACCTCCATAATCGAGAAACATGTCCTTATTTACTCCAAGGACAATTTTGACCGCTGTCCAATGATCTATTCCTGAATCATTCTTGTACCCCTTGACTGACTCATGGCAAGGCACACTTCCGGTGCGGTACACAGCATAGCATACTATAGAGCCTACGTCTGAAGCATAGGGGACGACCTTCGTCCTTTCTCTTCTTTCTGCCGTGGTCGAGCTTTAAGTGTTAACTTCATACCTTACATCTTAGGCAAGAACTCCTTCTTTGACTGATCCATATTGAACACCTTCAAGATCATGTCAAGGTATATGCTCATTTTAAAGTACCATTAAGCGTTTTTGATCTATCCTCATAGATCTTGATGCTCAATGTTCAAGTAGCTTAATCCAGGTTTTCTATTGAAAAACACCTTTCAAATAACCCTATATGCTTTCCAGAAATTCTACATCATTTCTGATCAACAATATGTCAACAACATATACTCATCAGAAATTCCATAGTGCTCCCACTCACTTCTTTGGAAATACAAGTTACTCATGAACTTTGTATAAACCCAAAATCTTTGATCATCTTATCAAAGCGCACATTCCAACTCCGAGATGCTTACTCCAGTCCTTAGAAGGATCGCTGGAGCCAGCATACCTTTTAGCATCCTTAGGACCGACAAAACTTTTCTGATTGTATCACATACAACCTTTCCTTACGAAAACTGGTAAGGAAACTCGTCTTGACATCCATCTGCCAAATTTCATAAATGCAGCTAATGCTAACATGATTGCGACGGACTTAAGCTTCGCTACGGATGAGAAAATCTCATCGTAGTCAACTCCTTGAACTTGTGAAAAACTCTTCGCCACAAGTCGAGCTTCATAGACGGTGACATTACCGTCCACGTCTGTCTTCTTCTTAAAGATCCATTTATTTCAATGGCTTGCCGATCATCGGGCAAGTCCACCAAAGTCCATGCTTTGTTATGATACATGGATCCTATCTCGGATTTCATGGCTTCTAACCATTTGTCAGAATTTGGGCCCACCATCGCTTCTCCATAGCTCATAGGTTCATTGTTGTCTAGCAACATGACCTTCAAGACAGGATTACTGTGCCACTCTGAAGTGGTACGCATCCTTGTCACCCTACGAGGTACGGTAGTGACTTGATCCAAAACTTCATGATCACTATCATAAGCTTCTACTTCAATTGGTGTAGGTGCCACAGGAACAACTTCCTATGCCCTGCTACACACTAGTTGAAGTGACGGTTCAATAACCTCATCAAGTCTCCACCATCCTCCCACTCAATTCTTCGAGACAAACTTTCCCTCGAGAAAGGACCCGATTCAAGAAACAATCCCTATTGCTTTCGGATCTGAATTAGGAGGTATACCCAACTGTTTTGGGTGTCCTATGAAGATGCATTTTATCCGCTTTGGGTTCGAGCTTATCAACCTGAAACTTTTTCACATAAGCGTCGCAGCCCCAAACTTTTAAGAAACAACAACTTAGGTTTCTCCAAACCATAGTTGAAATGGTGTCGTCTCAACGGAATTACGTGGTGCCCTATTAAAGTGAGTGCAGTTGTCTCTAATGCCTAACCCATGAACGACAGTGGTAATTCGATAAGAGACATCATGGTATGCACCATATCCAATAGGGTGCAGTTATGATGTTTGGACACACCATCACACTATGGTGTTCCAGGCGGTATTGGTTGTGAAACAATCTCCACAATGTCTTGATTGTGTGCCAAACACGTAACTCAGATACTCATCTCTATGATCATATCATAGACATTTTATCCTCTTGTCACAATGATCTTCAACTTCACTCTGAAATTACTTGAACATTTCAATAATTCAGACTTGTGTTTCATCAAGTAAATATACTCAACATTTACTCGAATCATCTTGTGAATTAAGAACATAACGATATTCACTGCATGCCTCAGCACTCATTGGACTGCACACATCAAAATGTGTTACTTCCAACAAGTTGCTATCTTGTTCCATCTTACTGAAAACGAGGCTTCTCAGTCATCTTTCCCATGTGGTATGATTTGCATATCTCAAGTGATTCAAAATCAAGTGAGTCCAAACGATCCATCTGCATGGAGTTTCTTCATGCGTATACACCAATAGACGTGGTTCGCATGTCTCAAACTTTTCAAAAACGAGTGAGTCCAAAGATCCATCAACATGGAACTTCTTCATGCGTTTTATACCAATATGACTTACATGGCAGTGCCACAAGTACTTGGTACTATCATTACTATCTTATATCTTTTGGCATGAAAATGTGTATCACTACGATCGAGATTCAATAAACCATTCGTTTCAGGTGCAAGACCATTGAAGGTATTATTCAAATAAACAAAGTAACCATTATTCTCCTTAAATGAATAACCGTATTGCGATAGACATAATCCAATCATGTCTATGCTCAACGCAAACACCAAATGACAATTATTCAGGTTTAATACTAATCTTGATGGTAGAGGGAGCGTGCGATGTTTGATCACATCAAACTTGGAAACACTTCCAACACTTATCGTCAGCTCACCTTTAGCTAGTCTCCGTTTATTCCGTAGCTCTTTTATTTCGAGTTACCAACACTTAGCAACCGAACCAGTATCTAATACCCTGGTGCTACTAGGAGTACTAGTAAAGTACACATTAACATAATGTATATCCAATATACTTCTATCGACCTTGCCAGCCTTCTCATCTACCAAGTATATAGGGTAATTCCGCTCTAGTGACTATTCCCCTTATCACAGAAGCACTTAGTCTCGGGTTTGGGTTCAACCTTGGGTTTCTTCACTAGAGCAGCAGCTGATTTGCCGTTTCATGAAGTATCCCTTCTTGCCCTTGCCCTTTTTGAAACTAGTGGTTTCACCAACCATCAACAATTGACGCTCCTTCTTGATTTCTACTTTCGCGGTGTCAAACATCACGAATACCTCAAGGATCATGATATCTATCCCTGATATGTTATAGTTCATCACGAAGCTCTAGTAGCTTGGTGGCAATGACTTTTGGAGAAACATCACTATCTCATCTGGAAGATCAACTCCCACTCGATTCAAGTGATTGTTGCACTCAGACAATCTGAGCGCAAGCTCAACGATTGAGCTTTTCTCCCTTAGTTTGCCGGCTAAGAAAATCGTCAGAGGTCTTATACCTCTTGACGTGGGCACGAGCCTGAAATCCCAATTTCAGCCCTCGAAACAACTCATATGTTCCATGATGTTTCGAAAACATCTTTGGTGCCTCAACTCTAAACCGTTTATCTGAACTATCACGTAGTTATCAAAACGTGTATGTCCGATGTTCGCAACATCCACAAACGACGTTTGGGGTTCAGCACACTGAGCAGTGCATTAAGGACATAAGCTTTCTACTGATCGCATAATCACTACTGTCAACTTTCAACTATATTTTCTCTAGGAACATATCTAAACAGTGGAACTAAAGCGCGAGCTTACGACATAATTTGCAAAGATATTTTGACTATGTTCAGGATAATTAAGTTCATCTAATGAACTCCCACTCAGATAGACATCCCTCTAGTCATCTAAGTGATTACATGAACCGATTCAACTAGACCGTGTCCGATCATCACGTGAGACGGACTAGTCATCATCAGTGAACATCTTCATGTTGATCGTATCTACTATACGACTCATGCTCGACCTTTCGGTCTCTTGTGTTCCGAGGCCATGTCTGTACATGCTAGGCTCGTCAAGTTAACCTAAGTGTTTCGCGTGTGTAAATCTGGCTTACACCCGTTGTATGTGAACATAAGAATCCATCACACCCGATCATCACGTGGTGCTTAGAAACGACGAACTTTCGCAACGGTGCACAGTTAGGGGGAACATTTTCTTGAAATTTTAATGAGGGATCATCTTATTTACTACCGTCGTTGTAAGCAAATAAGATGCATAAACATGATAAACATCACATGCAATCAAATAGTGACATGATATGGCCAATATCATTTTGCTCCTTTTGATCTCCATCTTCGGGGCTCCATGATCATCATCGTCACTGGCATGACACCATGATCTCCATCATCATGATCTCCATCATCGTGTCTTCATGAAGTTGTCTCGCCAACTATTACTTCTACTACTATGGCTACCGGTTAGCAATAAAGTAAAGTAATTACATGGCGTTGTTCAATGACACGCAGGTCATACAATAAATAAAGACAACTCCTATGGCTCCTGCCGGTTGTCATACTCATCGACATGCAAGTCGTGATTCCTATTACAAGAACATGATCAATCTCATACATCACATATCATTCATCACATTCTTCTTGGCCATATCACATCACATAGCATACCCTGCAAAAACAAGTTAGACGTCCTCTAATTGTTGTTTGCATGTTTTACGTGGCTGCTATGGGTTTCTAGCAAGAACGTTTCTTACCTATGCAAAACCACAACGTGATATGCCAATTGCTATTTACCCTTCATAAGGACCCTTTTCATCGAATCTGTTCCAACTAAAGTGGGAGAGACTGGCACCCGCTAGCCACCTTATGCACCAAGTGCATGTCAGTCGGTGGAACCTGTCTCACGTAAGAGTACGTGTAAGGTCAGTCCGGGCCGCTTCATCCCACAATACCGTTAAAACAAGATTGGACTAGTAACGGTAAGCATATTGAACAACATCAACGCCCACAACTACTTTATGTTCTACTCGCGCGAAGAATCTACGCAATAGACCTAGCTCTGATACCATTGTTGGGGAACGTAGCAGAAATTCAAAAAATTTCTACGATTCACCAAGATCTATCTATGGAGAAACCAGCAACGAGGGGAAGGAGAGTGCATCTACATACCCTTGTAGATTGCTAAGCGGAAGCGTTCAAGAGAACGGGGTTGAAGGAGTCGTACTCGTCGTGATCCAAATCACCGGAGATCCTAGTGCCGAACGGACGGCACCTCCGCGTTCAACACACGTATAGCCCGGTGACGTCTCCCACGCCTTGATCCAGCAAGGAGAGAGAGAGAGGTTGAGGAAGACTCCATCCAGCAGCAGCACAATGGCGTGGTGGTGGTGGAGGAGCGTGGCAATCCTGCAGGGCTTCGCCAAGCACCGCGGGATAGGAGAAGGGAGAGAGGTAGGGCTGCGCCAAGAGGGAGAAGTTCTCATGTGTTGGGCAGCCCCCAGACCTCAAGTATTTATAAGGGGAGGGGAGGGGGCTGCGCCCCCTCTAGGGTTCCCTCCCCAGGGGTGGCGGCAGCCCCCAGATCCCATCTGGGTGGCGGCCACAAGGGGAGAGAGGGGGAGGCGCACCTAGGGTGGGCCTTAGGGCCCATCTGCCCTAGAGTTTGCCCCCCCTCCCCACTTCCCTGCGCCTTGGGCCCTGTGGGGGGGCGCACTAGCCCACCTGGGGCTGGTCCCCTCCCACACTTGGCCCATGCAGCCCTCCGGGGTTGGTGGCCCCACTTGGTGGACCCCCGGGACCCTCCCAGTGGTCCCGGTACGTTACCGAAAAAACCCGAAACTTTTCCGGTGACCAAAACAGGACTTCCCATATATAAATCTTTACCTCCAGACCATTCCGGAACTCCTCGTGACGTTCGGGATCTCATCCGGGACTCCGAACAACATTCGGTAACCACATACAAACTTCCTTTATAACTCTAGCGTCATCGAACCTTAAGTGTGTAGACCCTACGGTTTCGGGAGACATGTAGACATGACCGAGACGTTCTCCGTTCAATAACCAGCAGCGGGATCTGGATACCCATGTTGGCTCCCACATGTTCCACGATGATCTCATCGGATGAACCACGATGTCAAGGACTCAATCGATCCCGTATACAATTCCCTTTGTCTAGCGGTATTGTACTTGCCCGAGATTCGATCGTCGGTATACCGATACATTGTTCAATCTCGTTACCGGAAAGTCTCTTTACTCGTTCCGTAACACATCATCCCGTGATCAACCCCTTGGTCACATTGTGCACATTATGATGATGTCCTACCGAGTGGGCCCAGAGATACCTCTCTGTTTACACGGAGTGACAAATCCCAGTCTCGATTCGTGCCAACCCAACAGACACTTTCAGAGATACCTGGAGTGCACCTTTATAGCCACCCAGTTACGTTGTGACGTTTGGTACACCCAAAGCATTCCTACGATATCCGGGAGTTGCACAATGTCATGGTCTAAGGAAAAGATACTTGACATTAGAAAAGCTTTAGCATACGAACTACGATCTTTGTGCTAGGCTTAGGATTGGGTCTTGTCCATCACATCATTCTCCTAATGATGTGATCCCATTATCAATGACATCCAATGTCCATGGTCAGGAAACCGTAACCATCTATTGATCAACGAGCTAGTCAACTAGAGGCTTACTAGGGACATGGTGTTGTCTATGTATCCACACATGTATCTGAGTTTCCTATCAATACATTTATAGCATGGATAATAAACGATTATCATCAACAAGGAAATATAATAATAACTAATTTATTATTGCCTCTAGGGCATATTTCCAATACAACCAGCCGTCCGCTCCACCAGCCGGCGCTGCCAACTCCGCCATCCAGCCATCCGTTGCTCCAACTAATGCTGCTGACTCGACCACCCCGCCGGAGCCCTCTGCTGCTTCTTAGGTCATCGCCTTTACTTTCTGTTTAATCGTTCTCGACAAAACTTGTTAAATTTGTGCAATTCCACCCGCGGGGTGTATTTCAAACTTTGTTGAATGCTGGCTAAGGGCCTTTTGCTATGTAAATGTGCCTTAAGTGCCGACTTCCATCTTTTCCTTGTTTTCTGCCCTTTGCCTTTTTTCCTTGCCGCCCTCCCTTAGCTATCCCTTGGCCAGCCGAACAACCGCTCTACGGACTGCGGCTGGGCCAAGTGCTTAGCTACTTTTGGGAGGGTAAGTACTTAGACGACTAGAGCATTGTCAAGGAAAGTAGGAGCCGGCCGGCCGACTGCTCAGCAGCCAGTCGAGTAGGCAGGATGCCGGCTTCGGCTATGTGCGCCTTTTTGTCCTTAGCCGTTTTTCGTATGGGCACCTTTTTTGCAACTCCTGTCGGCCATTCAGTCGCTCTACGAGTTGCGGCTTCTGACAGGAGAAGTTTGCTGGTGCCGACATACTACTTGTCCGACTGCAGGAGGCGGCACATAGTAGAAGGCGGCGAGCCCCCGGTCCGACTAGTCGAGCCCGGTGCTAGGCGGAATAATGAAATAACACATTCGTGGGCATAATTCTTATCATATGGATAAAGAGGGTAGTCCCCAAGTTCTTCTCGGGGGACCCGGAGTCTTCGTACTTAATACAAAAGGTAGCATGGTACATACTACTTTTAACTGTAAAATCTTCGGAGGAGGTTCGCATTCCATGGCCTCTCCGTCTCCTTTCCTGAGTCGTCTCTTTTGCATGCTCCGGGCTTTTGAGCATCGATTAGATAGTAGGAATCGTTGCCCGGCACTTTGCTGATGATGAATGGGCCTTCCTAAGGCGCCGAGAGCTTGTGCTGGCCGGTTGTTCGCTGGATCAACCGGAGCACAAGGTCTTCCTCTTGGAATGATCTTGGCTTGACCTTGCGATTGTAGTATCGGCGAAGACTCTGTTGGTAGATGGCAGACCGGCTGAGTGCCAACAGCCGACCTTCTTCCAGCAAGTCGACGCTGTCTTTTCGTGCTTCTTTGGCCTCCCCTCGGTGTACATGGTGAATCGAGGGGAGTCGAATTCTATGTCCATCGGGATGATGGCTTCGGCACCGTAGACGAGGAAGAAGGGCATGAAGCCGGTTGACTTGTTCGGAGTTGTACGCAAGCTCTAGAGGACAGCCGGCAGCTCCTCGAGCCAGCAGCCGGCCGAACGCTCTAGAGGCTCGACCAGTCGGGGCTTGATGCCGGACAAAATTAGGCAGTTTGCTTGATCCACTTGGCCGTTTTCCTGCGGATGGGCAACAGACGCTAGGTCTAGTCGGATGCCCTGCGTCGCACAGAAACGGGCCAAGGCTCCCTTGGCGAAGTTTGTGCCGTTGTCGGTGATGATGCTGTGTGGTATGCCGTACCGCGTGGTGATGTCGGCGATGAAGGTCACGACGGTCGGCCCATTCAACTTCTTGATTGGTTTTGCTTCTATCCACTTGGTGAACTTGTCCACAGCGACAAGCAAATGAGTCATGCCGCCGCGAGCCGTCTTGAATGGCCCCACCATGTCCAGTCCCCAAACGGCAAAGGGCCAGGCGATGAGAATAGTCTTGAGTGCAGAAGCCGGTAGATGTGGCTTGGAGTGGAACTTTTGGCACCCTTGACACTTCTGGACCAATTCTTTGGCTTCTTCTAGAGTAGTCGGCCAGAAGAAACCATGGCGGAAAGCCTTGGCAACAAGTGATCTTGAAGCCGCGTGGTGACCGCATTCACCTTGGTGGATATCCTTGAGGATTGCTTGGCCTTTGTCTGGCTCCACTCAGCGCTGATAAACGCCAGTGACACTTCGCCGCACTAGCTCTCTTTTGACGATGGTGTAAGCTGCCGCCCGCCATTGCACTTATCGGGCCGAGATCTCATCAGCCGACATTTCTTTGTTCACCAGAAATTTGAGGATTGGTTGAGCCCAGGATGGTGCTGCTATTTCTTCGACTGCTATGACTGGAACTTGTATAAGGGCGGTTGGGCCGGGAGGCGGTGGGTTGGTTGCTGCTACCGCCTGCTGAACTAGAGAAGTCCCTGGGCCAACTGCTGCAGTCCCCAGGCCGGGCTCTGGAGTCCCCAGGCTGGGTGCGGCTGCTGCAGTCCCCGGGCCGCCTGTCGAAGTCCCCGTGCCAGCTTCTGGGCCCTCAAGTCAGATCCGACTGCTTCGGGAGGGGCCGGCACGAAGATGGAATCTGATTCTGGTGACGGCTTGACAGACGGCTTGAGGAGGCGACGCAGGGCGACGCCGACTGGTATTGCTTGTCGGGTGGAGCCAATCCGTGCCAAGGCATCTGCTTACTCATTGTCGTTTCTTGGCACATGGAGGAACTCACACCCTTCAAAATATCCACTGAGCTACTGAACGAAGAAACGGTAGCTCGCCATATTTGCATCCTTGGCATCCCAGTCGCCTGACGACCGCTGGACCACCAAGTTGGAATCACCATAACACAAGATCCGGTGAATGCCGAGTTCCTTGGCAAGCCGGAGTCCGTGTATGAGTGCTTCATATTCAGCTATGTTGTTGGAGGCGGCAAAGTGGATCTACAACACATATTTGAGCTTGTCTCCTTTGGGAGAGGTGAGGACAACGCCGGCTCCCAGGCCGGTGCGCATTTTTGACCCATCAAAGTGCATCCGCCAATGAGTGGAGTCAGGCGCTAGCGGCAGGTACTGGGTCTCGGCCCATTCCACGAGGAAGTCGGCTAGCGCCTGTGACTTGATGGCAGTGCGGGGCTGGTAGTGGATGGTGTAGGGGGCTTGATTTATGGCCCACTTGGCCAGTCGGCTAGAGGTATCTCAGCTTCCAATGATCTCAGCAAGTGGAGCGGTGCAGACAACAGTTATTGGATGCTCTTGAAAGTAAGGCTTGAGCTTCTTGGCGGCAAAATGCACGCCATAGCACATCTTCTGATAGTGGGGGTAATTTTGCTTGGAGGCGGACATTACTTCACTCAAATAATACACCGGCCTCTGGACCGGTAGTGCCTTGCCTTCCTCCTTGCGTTCCACCACTATGACTGTGCTGACCACCCGACTGGTGGCGGCAATGTAGAGGAGCATGGGCTCTTTATCAGTCGGGGCCGCCAGGACAGGCGGGGTGGTCAACATCTTCTTGAGCTGGCGGAAAGCTTCGTCCGCCTTGTCATTCCACTCGAAAAAAGTGGTTTTCTTCATCAGCTGGTACAGTGGGAGAGCCTTCTCGCCCAGCCGGCTGAGGAAGCGGCTGATGGACGCCAGGCAGCCAGTGAATTTTTGTACGTCCAGCAGTCGGGTGGGTACTTCCATACTTTCAGTTGCCTTGATCTTCACAGGGTTGCACTCTATGCCGCGCTTTGAGACCAGAAAGCGAAGAAGTTGGTCGGCTGGTACTCCAAAGACGCATTTCTCCGGGTTGAGCGTGATTTAAAATCGACGCAAGTTCTCGAATGTCTGTTTGAGGTCTTCTAGCAGCATGCCATGCTTCTCCGTCTTCACCACCACATCATCCACGTAAACATGGTCGTTTCTGTGGAGTTGCTTGAGGAGGCACTTCTGCATGCAACGCTGAAACGTGGCGCCGGCATTCCTCAAGCCGAACGTCATCGTCAGGTAGCAGAAGGCTCCGAATGGTGTGATGAAGGCGGTCTTCAGCCTATCGGCCGGGTTCAGCTTGATCTAATGGTATCCTGAGTAGGCGTCCAAAAAACTCAGCAGCTCGCATCCGGCTATGGAGTCTATCACTTGGTCAATTCTTGGCAAGGCAAAGGGGTCTTTGGGGCAAGCTTTGTTGAGGCTGGTATAATCGATGCACATGTGACATTGCTTGTTCTTCTTCAGCACAAGAACTGGGTTGGACAACCATTCTGGGAAGAACACCTCCATGATGAAGCCGGCTGCTAGAAGTCGGGCTATTTCTTGTCCAACAACTCTTCTCTTTTCTTCTGACAGGCGGTGCAAGGGCTGCCTGACCGGCTTGACCTCAGGTCGGACATGTAGCTTGTGCTCGGCGAAATCCATCGAGACACCCGGCATATCTTTGGGGGACCATGTGAAGATGTCGCGATTCTCACGAAGGAAATCGACGAGCTCGCATTCCTATTTACTGTCAAGGTTTGTTCCAATGAGAGTGTGCCTCTCCGGGTGCTCCGGGTCCAAGGGTATCTTCTTTGTTTTCCTCGCCGGCTTGAACGGGCCCTCAACTTCCGACTCCTTGGGTGGTGGTGACATTTCCGGCTGCTTGCCTGCCAACGCCACAACCCGTTCCAGGAGGCGTTTCTCAGCTACAATCATAAGGGACTTGGCCAGCCGGCTACTGTCTGCAGCGCATGCGGATGATTTCTTGTAGTCTCCGGCTATGGTCAGGATTCCCTTGGTAGTCGGCATCTTCATCTTGAGGTAAGCATAGTGGGGGACCACCATGAACTTGGCCAGAGCGGGCCGGCCAAGTAGCTTCCCTTGGTATGGGCTCTCAAGGTCCACCACTTCAAACTAGATTGACTCTCGGCGGAAGTGATTTTTGTCCTCGAAGAGAGCATCGATCTGGGTCTTGCCGATTGGTGAGCAGGAAAGGCCAGGAACTATGCCATGGAATACAGTCCGACTGGGCTGAAGCTGCTTCTGCTTGATTCCCAATTTCTCCATTGTGTCACGGTACAGGATGTTGATGTTGCTGCCGCCATCTATTAGAACTCTGGAGAAACGAGCTGCTCGCCTCTTCGTTGCGAAGGTGGCATCCAAGACTAGTGCATAAGAACCAGGGGAGGGCATCACTTCCGGGTGGTCGGCCCTGCTCCAGCTAATGGGCTTCTCCGACCAGTGCATAAACTTAGGGGCTCCAGTTGCTACCGCTTGTACTTTTTGCTGTTGTTGTCGTTTGCTGCGTCTGTCGTCAGCTACACTGGTGAACACGACATAGGCTCCCTGCTCTTTCGCATACTCATCTTGTATTACTCCGACTGGCCGAACCGTCGGCTGCTAGGGCGGAGGAGGCGGCGGGCTAGGAGGCGGAGGGCTAGGAGGCGGCGGAGGTAGGAGTCCATCTCCTTTGGCGATTTGGGTGAGCCAATGGCACTTCCGAGTGGTGTGGTTGGATGGCTTCGCGCCCCTATGGAACTTGCAAGGCGCATCGAGAGTCTGCTCATACGATAAGGCGGGCAACCAATTGGGCTTGTGATACGTCTCCGTCGTATCTACTTTTCCAAACACTTTTGCCCTTGTTTTAGACTCTAACTTGTGTGATTTGAATGGAACTAACCCGGACTGACGCTGTTTTCAGCAGAATCACCATGGTGTTGTTTTTGTGCAGAAAATAAAAGTTCTCGGAACGACCTGAAACTCCATGGAATGTCTTAGGATAATTAATAAAAAATCCTTGCCAAAGAAGAAGACCAGGGGGGCCACACCCTGTCCACGAGAGTGGAGGGCGCCCCCTGGGCAGGCCCCCCTACCTCGTGGGCCCCCTGGTGGCCCTCCGACGCCAACTCCAACTCCATATATTGGCTTTCGGGGAGAAAAAAATCAGAGAGAAGAAATCATCGCGTTTTACGATATGGAGCCGCTGCCAAGCCCTAATCTCTCTCGGGAGGGCTGATCTGGAGTCCGTTCGGGGCTCCGGAGAGGGGGATTCGTCGCCGTCATCATCATCAACCATCCTCCATCACCAATTTCATGATGCTCACCACCGTGCGTGAGTAATTCCATCGCAGGCTTGCTGGACGATGATGGGTTGGATGAGATATATCATGTAATCGAGTTAGTTTTGTTAGGGTTTGATCCCTAGTATCCACTATGTTCTGAGATTGATGTTGCTATGACTTTGCTATGCTTAATGCTTGTCACTAGGGCCCGAGTGCCATGATTTCAGATCTAAACCTATTATGTTTTCATGAATATATGTGAGTTCTTGATCCTATCTTGCAAGTCTATAGTCACCTACTATGTGTTATGATCCGGCAACCCCGAAGTGACAATAGTCGGAACCACTCCCGGTGATGACCATAGTTTGAGGAGTTCATGTATTCACTTTGTACTAATGCTTTGTTCCGGTTCTCTATTAAAAGGAGGCCTTAATATCCCTTAGTTTCCAATAGGACCCCGCTGCCAAAGGAGGGTAGGACAAAAGATGTCATGCAAGTTCTTTTCCATAAGCACGTATGACTATATTCGGAATACATGCCTACATTACATTGATGAACTGGAGCTAGTTCTGTGTCACCCTATGTTATGACTGTTACATGATGAACCACATCCGGCATAATTATCCATCATTGATCCGGTGCCTACGAGTTTTCCATATACTGGTTCTCGCTTATTTACTTTTCCGTTATTACTGTTACAATCACTACAAAATACCAAAAACATTACTTTTGCTGTCTTTACTTTTGTTACCGTTACCATCACTATCATATTACTTTGCTACTAAACACCTTGCTGCAGATACTAAGTTTCTAGGTGTGGTTGAATTGATAACTCAGCTGCTAATACTTGAGAATATTCTTTGGCTCCCCTTGTGTCGAATCAACAAATTTGGGTTGAATACTCTACCCTCGAAAACTGTTGTGATCCCCTATACTTGTGGGTTATCAAGACCTTTTTCTGGCGCCGTTGCCAGGGAGCATAGCTCTATTCTTTGAGTCACTTGAGATTTATATCTGCTGGACACTATGAAGAACTTGAAAGACGCTAAGACTAAGATTTTGCCCTCAACTACGAGGGGAGGTAAGGAACTGCCATCTAGCCTTGCACTAGATTCTCCTTCTGTTATAAGTAAGCTTGCGACGCCTAAACCTGCTACTGTTATGAATTCTGATATGTCGCATGTTATTGATGATGCCACTTCTCCTATGCGTGATACTTATGATGAAACCACTTCTATGCTTGATACTACTGTGCCCCTTGGTGAATTTCTTGATGAGTAAATTGCTAGGTCTAGAGAAAGAGAAATTATTGCACCTGAATACAATGATGAGAGTGATGATGAAAATATGCCTCCTATTCCTGGAGGTTATCTTTTTGATGCAGAATCTTCTGCAGCTATCCTTGCTTGCCAGGATAGATATGAACTTAAGAGGTTGCTAGTTAAATGGAGTAAAGAATCTTTTAGAGATAGAATGAGACCTGACCCTGCTTTTGCTACTTCACCTATTTGTGTTCCCGATAAGGATTATTATGATTTTTCTGTTGATCCAGATATAATTACTTTGGTTGAATCTGATCCTTTCTATGGCTATGAATCTGAAACTGTTGTGGCACATCTTACTAAGTTGAATGATATAGCTACCCTGTTTACTAATAATGAGAGATCGCGCTACCTTTATTTACTCAAAATATTTTCGTTCTCATTAAAGGGTGATGCTAAGATATGGTTTAATTCTCTTGATCCTGGTTGTGTGCAAAGTCCCCAGGATATGATTTATTACTTCTCTACTAAATATTTCCCTGCTCATAAGAAACAAGCAGCCTTGAGGGAAATATATAACTTCGTGCAAATTGAAGAAGAGAGTCTCCCACAAGCTTGGGGGAGGCTTCTCAAGTTACTTAATGCTTTGCCTGATCATCCTCTTAAGAAACCTGAAATACTTGATATCTTTTATAATGGACTAACCGATGCTTCCAGAGATTACCTGGATAGTTGTGTTGGTTCTCTTTTCAGGGAAAGAACACCAGATGAAGCTGAAATTCTATTGAACAATATGTTGACAAATGAAAATAATTGGGCACCTCCTGAGCTAGCTCCTGAGCCAATTATTGAACCTATTCCTAAACCAACCCCGAAGAAGAGAGGTGTTCTATTTCTCAGTCCTGAAGATATGCAAGAGGCAAAGAAATCTATGAAAGAAAAAGGTATTAAAGCTGAAGATGTTAAGAATTTACCTCCTATTGAAGAAATACACGGTCTTAATTTACCGCCTGTTGAAGAAGTATATGATCTCAATTACTTATTTACTGAAGAACCTCCCGATATCCCGACACAGGTAGTAAAGGTAAATTCTCTCTATAGACATGATAAAGTTGAAGTCCCTTTGAGGGAGTCCTGGATTAGGGGGTGTCCGGATAGCCGGACTACCATCATCAGCCGAACTATCATCGGCCGGACTATCATCATCGACCGGACTCCAAGACTATGAAGATACAAGATTGAAGACTTCGTCCCGTGTCCGGATGGGACTTTCCTTGGCGTGGAAGGCAAGCTTGGCGATACGGATACGTAGATCTCCTACCATTGTAACCGACTCTATATAACCCTAGCCCTCTCCGGTGTCTATATAAACTGGATGGCTCTAGTCCGTAGGACACAACAACAACCCTTACAATCATACCATAGGCTAGCTTCTAGGGTTTAGCCTCCTTGATCTCGTGGTAGATCCACTCTTGTAAACATCCATAATATCAATATCAATCAAGCAGGACGTAGGGTTTTACCTCCATCAAGAGGGCCCGAACCTGGGTAAAACATCGTGTCCCTTGTCTCCTGTTACCATCCGCCTAGACGCACAGTTCGGGACCCCCTACCCGAGATCCGCCGGTTTTGACACCGACATTGGTGCTTTCATTGAGAGTTCCTCTGTGTCGTCACCGATAGGCTTGATGGCCTCTTCAATCGACAATGACGCAGTCCTGGGTGAGACTTTTCTCCCCGGACAGATCTTCGTATTCGGCGGCTTTGCACTGCGGGCCAACTCACTTGGCCATCTGGAGCAGATCGAAAGCTACGCCCCTGGCCGTCAGGTCAGGTTTGGAAGCCTAAACTTCACGGCCGATATCCGCGGGGACTTGATCTTCGATGGATCTGAGCCACAGCCGAGCGTGCCGCGCTGTCACGATGGGCACGACCTAACTCTGCCGCCGGACAGCATCTTGGAGGCCGCACACGAATCCGCTCCGACCCATAGTCCGGAGCCGATCGCTCAGATCGAGGACGGATGGCTGGACACCACCTCGGGAGCTGCAATTTCTAAGGCGATGGAGCCGAACACTTATCTTGTCCCGCATAAAGCCCATGACTCCGAGGTGCCGGACCCCCTGCCGGACTCCGAACCTCCTGCGCCCCTGCTAGTCGAATCCGATTGGGCGCCGATCATGAAATTCAACGCTACGGACACCTTTCAGCACTCATCCCTTGGCGATATCTTAAATTCGCTGAAGCATCTCTCACTATCCGAAGAGCCCTGGCCGAAGTACGGCCAGGATGGTCGGGACACGGACAATGAAGAAATTCAGAGCCCACCCACCACCCACTTCGTAGCCACCGTCGACGATCTAACCGACGTGCTAAACTACGACTCCGAAGACATCAACGGTATGGACGATGATGCCGGAGACGATCAAGAACCAGCGCCTACAGGGCACTGGAAGGCCACTTCGTCACATGACATACATATGGTGGACACCCCAAAGGGAAGCGATACCGAGGAACAACGGGACGCGGCAGAGCGCCGATAAACAACCAAAACGACGACGTAGACGCCGCCCTAAGCCCCGCCTCGATCAAAGCAGCATTCCTAACGAACCAGCGATAGAGCAGGGCAAACCAGCGGACGACGAAGAAACAACCAAGCAACCATCCGAACAGGACGAACCGGATAATCAACCCCTTCACGGAGCAATCAACAGTCCGGACACACCACCGGAGCATAAGAACCTTCACAAAAGACTCGTCGCCACTGCAAGAAGTTTGAAGAAGGAAAAATGGAAGCTCAAAACAGCGGAAGACATCCTCAGAATGAAGTGGAGCAAAATACTCAAGACCGCAGACAAATATGGCAATGGCCATCAAACAAAGAGCTACCCGAAGCGCAAGCTGCTGCCAGAATTCGACGAGGAAGCCATAGAGCCCTCACAGTCAAAAAATAAAGAGGCCGCCTGGCCGGATAGACGGCCAGATGACAGGCCAAAAGCGACAAGCGGCGCCGCACACAAGCCGACTTATGATCCTGGGAAAACGGACGGCCCAACTAGGTCCATCTATGGGCCAAAAAAGAGGGCCCCAGGAAGTAACACAACACGACAAGTGTTCGAAGACAGCGGCACACCCAAATACAGGGGCGCCGCACACCCGCTATGTTTTACCGATGAGGTGCTGGATCATGAATTTCCAGCAGGGTTCAAACCCATAAACATAGAGGCATACGACGGCACAACAGACCCCGGAGTCTGGATAGAAGATTACATACTACACATACACATGGCCAGAGGAGATGATCTCCATGCCATAAAATACTTACCCCTCAAGCTCAAAGGGCCAGCTCGGCATTGGCTCAAAAGCCTCCCAGAAAACACTGTTGGAAGTTGGGAAGAGCTTGAGGACGCGTTTAGAGCAAATTTTCAAGGGACTTATGTCCGACCTCCGGATGCAGACGATCTGAGTCATATAACCCAACAGCCCGGAGAGTCAGCGCGCAAATTCTGGAATAGGTTCCTTACCAAAAAGAACCAAATAGTCAACTGTCCGGACGCGGAAGCCTTAGCAGCTTTTAAGCACAACGTCCGAGACGAATGGCTCGCCAGACACCTCGGCCAATAGAAGCCAAGAACAATGGCCGCGCTAACAAGCCTCATGACGCGCTTTTGCGCAGGAGAAGACAGCTGGCTAGCAAGATGCAGCACCAGTGACCCGAGTACATCTAAGATCAGAGATGGAAACGGAAAATCACGGCGCAGGAAAGATCAGCGCCGGAATAAAGAAAAAAGCCCAAAGGGCACGGCGGTCAACGCCGGATTCAAAAGCTCGCGGCCAAACAATAAAACACTGCCTCTTAAGGACAACAGCGACGAGCTATCAAATTTAAACAAAATTTTAGATCGGATATGTCAAATCTACAGTACCTCCGGAAGGCCTGCAAACTATACCAACCGAAATTGTTAGGTTTTTAAACAGTCCGGCCGACTCAACGCCGGACACAAGGGGCTCGATGCGCCAAGCGAGAACGATGACGAACCCCACCAGTAGAGCACCGGAAGTCAGAAGACTTTCCCACAAGAAGTCAAAACAGTAAACTCACTTCATGTGATAGTACGGAAAACCAACAAGGCACTCGCTAAGACAAGTGTCGCACGGTCCACCCCAGCGGAACACCGAGATTGGATGTCAAAACCAATCACTTTCGACCATCTGGATTAGTCCAGAAGTATCCGGAACGCAGGATAGACTGCCCTAATATCGGATCCCATAATAGACGGACTGCAATTCACGCAGGTTTTGATGGACGGCGGCAGTGACTTAAACCTGCTATATCCGGACACAATCCGCAAGTCGGGATAAACCCCACTACAATTCGGCATAGCCGCACTTCCTTCAAAGGAGTGGCGCAAGGCCCTTACGCCAGGTGCACAGGTTCATTACTACTAGAAGTTGTGTTCGGGTCACCTGACGATTTCCGACGAGAAAAGCTAACCTTTCATGTCGCCCCATTTAAAAGTAGCTATCAAGCATCACTGGGACGGGAAGCTTTCGTCCGCTTCAATGCAATACCACATTACGCGTCTCTTACGCTTAAAATGCCCGGTCCACGTGGCATCATTTCATTAAAAGGTCGCCTGAGACCCCGGACACGGCTGGACGAGTCCGGAATGAATAAGCTAGGGGTTACCTAGCCGCACACCCCTTCACAAGGGTTTGTACATATAAGCCATAATGAGCTAGCATAGGCTCAGCTTTATTAATCTATATCTCAATTTTTTATGCACTCTTTTGCACGATTTCTTTTCAAACTAAGTTCCTCTCTTTTTACAGATGAACAGCGTGCACACCCGTCCAGGATACGGCACAACGAGACACAGGCGTAGACGTGCAGTAGGGACCCGTTGCAAGGACTCTTTTCAGACTAAGACCCTACGTAAACCTTTATTACTGTCTCTTGTTGCTATAATCCCCTGGTTTCTTATTATAACCAGAGTGGAGCCTGGCGTTTTGGCATCAGCCGCGCCAGAAGACCTTGCCCGTACCTGGACACAAGGGGCTTAGGGCATTGTTTTGCCCGCTTTTGTAAAGACCGAACACCTTCGGGAGTGTTCGGCGTCTTGAGTTAGGCCTTATATGCATCAGCTCCGAATCATGTCTTTGGTCAAATGTTGGGTTTGCCCGGCTCCTGTGTTTTGCTGCCTTACGTTCCGTATCATCGGCTAACGCGACACCAGGAGAACTACTGCGATTGTGCCCCAGTTCGGCTGGGCGAGCACCTCAGTAGAGAAAGCCGAAAACTGACTGTCATGATACAGCGAGAGACTAGTCAACCACTCGATCGACCATGGGAATGTTTAGAATTCCTCCGCTTTGACGAAGGGCCGTTTCCCGGTCAGGCACATACGCGCCCCAAATTCGGAGAGCGCGGTGCCCCCAGGGGCTATGTCGTAGCCCCACCCTCGAACTCCATGGCTAAGTGAAAGTGATAAAGCATTATAGTCCGGTTGCCTCGTTTGCTACGCTACCACCTCCTTTACAGGACCGAGACGTCGGATTAAGTGTGAAAACGTGCTATTTTTTGCGAACACCCCCGCACCTTGTGCGTGGGGGCTGAAGCCGACGACTGCCATCTTTCAGGTTATACACACGTATACCTGAACGGCCGCATAGGAGATATTCTATTACTTGAACGCACAAGTATAAAAGGCGCTTACCACATAAATATTGTTTTACATCATAAAAATGTTCATTCGAACGTAACATTTTTGAGCACTGCGACTCTATTACACGAGCACCACGCAGCACTTCGCCAAAATAGTGCTCGGCGGGTAACCGGTTATCATCCGAACCCGGGGTCGCACCAGCGGTGGCATCCATCTCTGTCCAATGTGTCTTCACACGAGAGAGTGCCATCCGCGCACCCTCTATGCAAGCCGACCGCTTCATCGCCTTGATATGCGGCACCGCCCCAAGAAATTGCTACAATAAGCCAAAGTAACTCTTCGGCTCGGGCCTATCCGGCCGGACATGGGTCACTATATCCTTCATAGCAAGCCCGGACAACCTATTTTGCTCAGCCCACTCGGCCAAACGGTCGGTCAGCGGAAGTGAACGCTCCGGACTATGGAATTGAGACCAAAACAACTCTTTCGTCTTGTGATCCTTCTAGCTTCGAAAATGCACAACGCTTCCGCCGCACTCGCTGCTAAGTCCATATAAGGGTCCTCTGGACCCCACAGTTGGCCCAGCTGAGCATACTTTGGATCCGTAAACCTTCGGCGCAGCAGAAAAGGCTTGCCAGCTACAATTTCTCCGGCCTGGCGCAGCTCTTCCTTTATAGCCCGCATTGCAGAGCGGGCATCCTTGGCTTCGGCGGTGGCCTTCTCTAGGTCTTCTTGCCCCGCTAGGCGCTCCTTCCCAAGAGCCTCATTGCGGTCGGTAGCATCTTTTAACTTCACGGCCATTTCGGCCATCTCTTCCCTGCTCCGGCAGTGTCCGGCCCTTTCGGCCGCTAACTCCTCGGCCGCCCTCGAGGCTGCCGCATTACTCCTTCTGGCCTGCTCCTTGGCTTGAGCAAGTTCGGCCCGAAGGCTCTCCACAGCAGCGGCACTATCTGCATTTCACACACATGTTGTAAGGAGCTGGCTTCGGCCCCCTTACCAAGTGACCGCACAGAAACACTTACCTTGCGACTCATCAAGTCGCCTGTTGACCAGCGTGATGTCCGCATCCGCAACAGCGGGTTGCCACTTTAGTTCAGCAACTCCATCAGTCCGGCTGGCCCCTGGACGACCCACCACCTGCATCGGCACGGTGGAAATTTAAACCTGCGATTTTGATCCTCGGCACGCTGTCGATTTCGACAACCTACCGAGTCTCAGGGGCTACTATCTATACAGGGCGCATTCTATATGCAAAACTGTTAAAAGGTGTGTCATTTTTACGCACCTCAAACCCCGCCAGCAAACTCCTGATGGCATTATGCAACCCGCCTTCGGCGGACGAAATCCTTTCAATCACCATGCTCATCAATGCGTGGTGATCTTCTGAGATAGACGCCTTCTCAAGAAGATCCTTCAGCCGTACACCAGTTGGCGCCGAACTATTCGACTTTGCCAAACCAGGGGGCTCCCTCCGTGACGACATTTCAGGCTCGTCCGCCCTATCCGACGGCGCCCCAGACGGAGGCGTCTCGCTCTCCATCATCTCCGGACGAAGGTCCCCCGAAGACGAGCTCATTTGCGAAGGACGGAGATCCGAACTACAAGGTAAAAACTTTAGTTATCCTCAGAAGCACAAATAGGGATGTCCCTTATTATAAAACTCCTTTCTTTCTACTTACGACTCGTTGGAGGGCTGATTCTCAAAGGGAGATTGTGCGGCCGGGGCCTCCCCGGACGCAGGGCCCTCTGGCGAAGATTTCTTCCCCCATTTAGGGGCTTTTGCCCCCGGGTCCTCGGAGGCAGTCCTCTTCTCCCCTTGAAGGGAGGGATTCTCGATCCCCCCTCTTTCAAGAGCCTCCTTAGGCGAGGCAGTAGCTTTCCTGCTTTCCCCTTCGCCTTCCTCTGGAGGCGCAACCTCAAGCATCCGGACCAGCATGGAATCCGGCGTGGTCTCGGGGAGGGGGGCCGGACACCATATCAATTTTGCTTCCGCTATCCACTCCTGTTTAGAAGGAAGTTGGTCATAAGGCGAATTATCGAAAGGCAAACAAACGGTATGTCCGGACTTGGAACTACTTACTTGAGTATCCGGGCGATTGCAGCTTAGGCCAGCATCCTCGGTCAATTCCGGATGCGCCTCTTGTGATCCAAAGAATAATTTGTACATCTCCAGGGGTGTCATACCCATGAAGTGTTGAAGAATCCGTGGGCCCTACGGATTGAACTCCCACAGCTGGAGAGGGCGGCGTTTGCAGGGCGGGATACGCCTAATCAGCATAACCTGCATTACCACCACCATATCGACCTCCCTTGTTTGGAGATCTCGAATCCGGCCCTGCAGTAGGGGCACGTCCTTTGACGGACCCCAGTTGAGCCCTTGGTTGACCCACGACATCAACCGTCGTGGATGTCCCGGGCGGAATAAGGGCGGCGGCTTTTGTCTGCGGCCCCTCGGAACGGTGATATAGAACCACTCTTGCTGCCACGGGCCGAGCTCCTCTTGGAAGGAGCCAGCGGGCCACGGGGCATCGGCCCTCCTACTTATGGCCGCCCCGCCGCACTCCGCTTGACGCCCCCCGATCATCTTCGGCGCCACATTGAAGGTCTTCAGCCACAGGCCGAAGTGAGGGGTGACGCGGAGGAAGGCTTCGCAGACAACAATAAATGCGGAAATATGGAGGATGGACTCCGGAGCTAAATCGTGGAATTCCAACCCATAGTAAAACATGAGCCCTCTCACAAAAGGATCCATCGGGAAGCCTAAACCCCGACGGAGGTGGGATACAAAAACTACATACTTGCCGGGCTCGGGGGTGGGGATGGCCTGCCCTTCGGCAGGCAACCTATGCGAAATCTCATAAGCCAGGTACTTGGCCTCCCGCAGCTTTAGCACATCCTCCTCCGTGACGGAGGAGGGCATCCACCGGCCCTGGAGGTCGGAACCGTACATTGTTGAAGGTCCAAAGCGCTCGAATCTGAAGCTCTAGGTGCTGGAACTTGGAGCGGGGAGAGGATTCGATGGAGGATTGAAGAAAAGAAACGAGCCTTGGTCCCGTTATAAAGAGGGAGAATACCAAGAGTTGTCTTCGTGACCGTTTGGGACTCGCCTTCGATAGAGGGGGCGTGGCAAGGGGCGCGGTTGGGTTACCCACGTCCGTATTGATGAGAATCCTGGATTAAGGGGGAACACGATCTCTGCTTCGACAAGACGTGCCAAGGAAACCGCTTCGCTAAATGCGCTGAGGTGGTAGAGTAAAAAACAATTCAAGTAATGGGTTGGTAGTGGCGTGACGTCATGCCGCAAAAAACGTCAGCAGATTGAACTTGTGTATATATTATTCTCTCTACGATGGAATGTGGAATTTATTTTGCAGAGCCGGACACTATCCTAGTGTTCACAATCTTCTATCATTCGGAGGAGGAACCCGCCTTGCAATGCCAAGCAATATACGCGCCGGACTTATCGTCATTGAAGCCTGGTTCAGGGGCTACTGAGGGAGTCCTAGATTAGGGGGTGTCCGGATAGCCGGACTACCATCATCAGTCGAACTATCATCGGCCGGACTATCATCATCGACCGGACTCCAAGACTATGAAGATACAAGATTGAAGACTTCATCCCGTGTCCGGATGGGACTTTCCTTGGCGTGGAAGGCAAGCTTGGCGATACGGATACGTAGATCTCCTACCATTGTAACCGACTCTATGTAACCCTAGCCCTCTCCGGTGTCTATATAAATCGGATGGCTCTAGTCCGTAGGACACAACAACAACCCTTACAATCATACCATAGGCTAGCTTCTAGGGTTTAGCCTCCTTGATCTCGTGGTAGATCCACTCTTGTAAACATCCACAATATCAATATCAATCAAGCGGGACGTAGGGTTTTACCTCCATCAAGAGGGCCCGAACCTGGGTAAAACATTGTGTCCCTTGTCTCCTGTTACCATCCGCCTAGACGCACAGTTCGGGACCCCCTACCCGAGATCCGCCGGTTTTGACACCGACACCCTCCTACTAAAATTGCTAGTCAGTGCTTGGATGAGTTTGATAACTTTATGTTTAAGCAAGATGACTTTAATGCTTATTTTGGTAGACAATTAAAACAAGATGCTTATATGATTAAACGCTTGGGTGATTATATGGCTGATATTAGAGGTGAACTTAAACTTGTTAGCAAACATGCTTCTATGGTTACCACTCAAGTAGAACAAGTACTTAAAGCTCAAAAAGAAGCGCTTGATGAAATGAATAGTAAGAAAAATGATTATGCTGTTAGAGTGGCTACTAGAACCGGTAGAATGACTCAGGAACCTTTGTATCCTGAAGGCCACCCTAAGAGAATCGAGCAAGATTCTCAAAGAAATGATATTGATGTACCTAGTTCTTCTAAAAAGAAGAAAAAGAAAAATGATAGGACTTTGCAAACTTCTAGTGAACCTATTGCTGAACCACCTGAGAATCCAAATGATACTTCTATTTCTGATGCTGAAACACAATCAGGTGATGAACATGAACACAGTGATAATGTTAATGATAATGATCATGTTAATGCTCAACCTAGTAATGATAATGATGGAGAAGCTGAACCTGTTTTTGATCTTGATAACCCACAATCAAGGAATCAACACTATGATAAAAGAGACTTCGTTGCTAGGAAACATGGTAAAGAAAGGGAACCATGGGTTCAAAACCCATGCCTTTTCCTCTGAAACCATCCATGAAAAAGGATGATGAGGATTTTGAGCGCTTTGCTGAAATGATTAGACCTATCTTTTTACGTATGCGATTAACTGATGTGCTCAAAACAAATCCTTATTCTAAGTATATGAAGGATATTATTACTAATAAAAGAAAGATACCTGAAGCTGAAATTTCCACCATGCTTGCTAATTATACTTTCAAGGGTGGAATACCAAAGAAACTTGGAGATCCCGGAGTACCTACTATACCATGCTCCATTAAGAGAAATTATGTTAAAACAGCTTTATGTGATCTTGGAGCCGGTGTTAGTGTTATGCCTCTCTCTTTATATCGTAGACTTGACTTGAATAAGTTGACACCTACTGAAATATCTTTGCAAATGGCTGATAAATCAACTGCTATACCTGTCGGTATTTGTGAGGATGTGCCTGTTGTGGTTGCAAGCGTTACTATTTTAACGGACTTTGTTATTCTTGATATTCCTGAGGATGATAGTATGTCTATTATTCTTGGAAGACCTTTCCTTAATACTGCAGGGGCTGTTATTGTTTGCAACAAAGGCAATGTCACTTTTCATGTTAATGGCAATGAGCACATGGTACACTTTCCGAGGAAACAACCTCAAGTCTACAGTATCAACTCTATTGGAAAAATTCCATCAATTATATTTGGAGGTTTTGAATTTCCTCTCCCTACTGTCAAGAAAAAGTATGATATACTTATTGTTGGGTATTTTCATATCCCCGTTGAGGTAACTTAGTGCTATTCGAAATTTCTCCGGTTCCATGATTATCGGAATGAGTTTGTTAACAAGACTTGATCAACCTTGTTAGTGGATTCTTTTTGATGAACATGAGATGGATGAAACTAGAAGCACAACCTTTTGTATCCTCTTTATATTTCCTGTTATTTAGTAGAAATAAAGTAAAATAGTACTTTTCTGTCTGTCTCCCGCCTTATCCGTGCAATATAAAAATATCCCGAAAACAAAAGTCCTCAGAATGCCATGCCAATTTAATAAGATTTTTTCGGGAATATTTAAGAATTTACTGTGCAAAAATCACAGCGGGGGGAGCTGCCACCTGGCCACGAGGGTGGAGGGCGCACCCTAAGCCCCTGGGCGCGCCCCCTGCCTCGTGGGCCCACGGTGGCCCTCCTCCACTTATTCATGAACCCTTCTTCTTCCTCTGCCTCACACAAACACGAAAAACCAACTCAAGCACGAGTTCCAGCCCCCGTTGCTGTGATTTTTGATCTCCTTGCTCAAAGCACTTCTCGCAAAACTGCTTGGGGAGATTGTTCCTTGGTATGTGACTCCTCCATTGGTCCAATTAGTTTTTGTTCTAGTGCTTTATTCATTGCAAATTTGTGCTGCATAGGTGACCATGTTCTTGAGCTTGCATGTCAAATTTATATGGTTCCAAGTAGTTCCAATGCTTTATATAGGCTCTAGGCACTTGCAGGAGTTGTTGCTATCAATTTTATTGAAGTTGGTTCACTTTTATTTGAAGTTACTAAAATTTTCAGATTGTTTCAGAATTAATGAAGAGATTTTTGAGGGGCTCGTCGAGCCGAAGATTGAAGGAAAAACAAAAGGAAGAAGAACAAAAGCCCAAATTTAATTTGCCTCGCACCACGGAGGTCCGGCCGTGTGAATGGCCTTCCGATGACTTCTTGAGGAGAGCCGGGATTTATGAAGATTTCTATTTATTAATTAAGAATGCTGGCCTCACCGACTTCCTCCGCGACCAACGTCATCAGTATCTCTTACTCACAAATACTTTTATGCAAAATTTCTACTTTTTCCCTAAGAATTCACCTCCATCGGTAGAATTTCATTTATATGACGTTGTTAAGAGGATGACATTAGCTGAATTTTGCGAGGTTTGCAAAATACCCTTTGAGGGCACCTTGGATGAACCACACCGTAACGAAGTAGATGCTTTTATTAACACTATCACGGTGGGAGAAACTAGGAAGGTTTCTAATGCAAGAATTAGTAGCATACATTTTCCTGTTTTATGCTACTTTGCCTTATTTGCTAGTCGTTGCTTGATAGGTCGCGGAAACTGTGGAAACCTTAGTATTCCTGATGTTATGATTCTGTTCCATGGTTTATACCGCAATAACTCTGTTAGTATGGGTGGAATTGTTGCTAGACGGTTAAGTCTGAACTGTACTAAGGGCCCCATCTTTGGAGGCATTTATGCCTCATGCCAAGCTGAACATTTTGAAATACCTATTAGTCATGAGGAGAAAGAGGAAACATCGCTGCCCTATGCTTATTTAGATTATAGGAGTATGCTAGTGCATGATTTTCTTGTTAAGAGTCGTGAAGGGGAACTCAAATATAAATTGTACTTTGATAAACATCACCCTGAGATTATTACTCTGCATGCTCCCTCTTTGTTTAACTTGTCTGCAGGTCCTCACATCGTTCCGTGGGCGGCCATTCAATCCTATCGAAATCCTGCGCCCGCCCCAGAACCGGAGCCACAAGATGAGCCTCCACGACTATCTGTTTATTCTTGGGATCCAGAGGAGGCTGCCAGCCAATGGCAGCCGAAGCCTTCTTCATCACAGTATGACCCCAACTTCACTTACGGGTATCTGCCAGGCCATCCCTGGCAATAGACCAACTTAGGATAAAAACCTAAGATTGGGGGAGTACGTATTTCCCACCGACATTACATTCATGTTCACACACACTCATTGCTAGATGTCGGTGTTCATACTCTTTCACTGTAATATCCATGCTAGTTTATTTTCTTTTTCCTGCTTTCTTCTTGTGTTTTTAATAAACTTTAAGAAAACCAAAAAAAATAGTAGTAGTTTATTTCTTTGCTGTAATAATTAAAAAGGAAAACCCAAAAATATTTTCCGTTCTTCTTTTGCTTGTTGGGAGCTTTCCCGTGTAAATAGTTTTCTTTTCCTTTCTTTGGGGTCGAGAAGACCATATTGAAATTGCTTAGTGGCTCTTATATGCATGATTGTCTATTTAACTTAGAGCCCATATTACTTGTCTTCTCCTGGTTATTGAATGCTTGTAGATTCCAGCTTAGTCCAATGCACGTGCACTCTTATTATTATTCACATCGTTCGGTCCTGCAAGTGAAAGGCAATAATGATGATATATGATGGACTTATTGGGATGAGAAAAGCTGGTATGAACTCGACCTCTCTTGTTTTGTAAATATGATGATTCATCGTTCCTGAGTTAGCTATTATGAAGTAAGCATATTTGCAATGACATTTAGAGATTATAGTTGCTTGTGCCATGCTTGATTAGCTATGAGTTATAATGGTTTGCCTTGCGTGCCAACATGCTATTAGAATGATTATGATGCGGTATGATGGGATGGTATCCTCCTTTAAATGGATTGAGTGACTAGACTTGGCACATGTTCACGCATGTAGTTGAATCAAATCAACATAGCCTTCATGATATTTATGTTCATGGTGGATTATATCCTACTCATGCTTGTATTCAGTGTAAATTAATTTTGATGCATGTTTACGACTGTTGTCGCTCTCCAAGTTGGTCGCTTCCCAGTCTTTTGCTAGCCTTCACCTGTACTAAGCGGGAATACTGCTTGTGTTGGAAATATGCCCTAGAGGCAATAATAAATTAGTTATTATTATATTTCCTTGTTCATGATAATCCTTTGTTATCCATGCTATAATTGTATTGATAGGAAAGTCAGATACATGTGTGGATACATAGAGAACACCATGTCCCTAGTAAGCCTCTAGTTGACTAGCTCGTTGATCAATAGATGGTTACGGTTTCCTGACCATGGACATTGGATGTCGTTGATAATGGGATCACATCATTAGGAGAATGATGTGATGGACAAGACCCAATCCTAAGCCTAGCACAAAGATCGTGTAGTTCGTATGCTAAAGCTTTTCTAATGTTAAGTATCATTTCCTTAGACCATGAGATTGTGCAACTCCCGGATACTGTAGGAATGCTTTGGGTGTACCAAACGTCACAATGTAACTGGGTGGCTATAAAGGTGCACTGCGGGTATCTCCGAAAGTGTCTGTTGGGTTGGCACGAATCGAGACTTGGATTTGTCACTCCGGTTGACGGAGAGGTATCTTTCGGCCCACTCGGTAGGACATCACCATAATGTGCACAATGTGACCACGGGGTTGATCACGGGATGATGTGTTACGGAACGAGTAAAGAGACTTGCCGGTAACGAGATTGAACAAGGTATCGGGATACCGATGATCGAATCTCGGGCAAGTATAATACCGCTAGACAAAGGGAATTGTATACAGGATTGATCGAATCCTCGACATCATGGTTCATCCGATGAGATCATCATGGAACATGTGGGAGCCAACATGGGTATCCAGATCTCGCTGTTGGTTATTGACCGGAGAACGTCTCGGTCATGTCTACATGATTCCCGAACCCGTAGGGTCTACACACTTAAGGATCGATGATGCTAGGGTTATAAAGGAAGTTTGTATGTGGTTATCGAATGTTGTTCGGAGTCCTGGATGAGATCCCGGACGTCACGAGGATTTCCGGAATGGTCCAGAGGTAAAGATTTATATATGGAAAGTTGTTGTTCGGGTTCCGGGAAAAGTTTGGGTTTTTCTTGTATTGTACCGGGAAGCTTCTAGAAGGTTCCGAAGGACTCCGGAGGGGTCCAGAGGTCCGGAAATTGTTCCACCACGTCCAATACAGAAGCATGGGCTGTAAGGGGGCGCCCTAGCCTTAATGGGCTAGGGGCACCAGCCCCCCCAAGGCCCATGCGCATGGGAGAGGGGAAACCCTAAGGGGGAGGGCCTCCACTTGACTTGGGAGGCACTCCTCCCCCCTTGGCCGCTGCCCCAACCCTAGATGGGATCTAGGGGGGCGGCCCCCTTCTCTCCCCACCTATAAATAGTGGAGGGGTGGGAGGGCAGCCGCACCCCAAGTTCCGGCGCAGCCCTCCCCCTCTCCCAAGTACTCCTCCTCTCCCGTGGTGCTTTGCGAAGCCCTGCAGGATTGCCACGCTCGTCCACCACCACCACGCCGTCGTGCTGCTGCTGGACGGAGTCTTCCCCAACCTATCCCTCTCTTGTTGCTGGATCAAGGCATGGGAGACGTCACCAGGCTGTATGTGTGTTGAACGCGGAGGTGTCGTCCGTTCGGCACTAGGATCTCCGGTGATTTGGATCACGACGAGTACGACTCCTTCAACCCCGTTCTCTTGAATGCTTTCGCTTAGTGATCTACAAGGGTATGTAGATGCACTCTCCTTCCCCTCGTTGCTAGTCTCTCCATAGATTGATCTTGGTGACTCGTAGGAAAATTTGGAAGTTCTGCTACGATCCCCAACAGTGGCATCATGAGCTTGGTCTATTGCGTAGATTCTTTGCACGAGTAGAACACAAAGTAGTTGTGGGCGTTGATTTTGTTCAATATGCTTACCGTTACTAGTCCAATCTTGATTCGGCGGCATTGTGGGAGGAAGCGGCCCGGACCGACCTTACACGTACACTTACGTGAGACAGGTTCCACCGCTTGACATGCACTAGTTGCATAAGGTGGCTAGCGGGTGCCAGTCTCTCCCACTTTAGTCGGATCGGATTCGATGAAAAGGGTCCTTATGAAGGGTAAATAGAAATTGGCATATCACGTTGTGGTTTTTGCGTAGGTAAGAAACGTTCTTGCTAGAAACCCATAGCAGCCACGTAAAACATGCAAACAACAATTAGAGGACGTCTAACTTGTTTTTGCAGGGTATGCTATGTGATGTGATATGGCCAAGAAGAATGTGATGAATGATATGTGATGTATGAGATTGATCATGTTCTTGTAATAGGAATCACGACTTGCATGTCGATGAGTATGACAACCGGCAGGAGCCATAGGAGTTGTCTTAATTTATTGTATGAACTGCGTGTCGTTGAACAACGCCATGTAATTACTTTACTTTATTGCTAACCGGTAGCCATAGTAGTAGAAGTAATAGTTGGCGAGACAACTTCATGAAGACACGATGATGGAGATCATGATGATGGAGATCATGGTGTCATGCCGATGACGATGATGATCATGGAGCCCCGAAGATGGAGATCAAAAGGAGCAAAATGATATTGGCCATATCATGTCACTTTTTGATTGCATGTGATGTTTATCATGTTTATGCATCTTATTTGCTTAGAACGACGGTAGTAAATAAGATGATCCCTCATTAAAATTTCAAGAAAGTGTTCCCCCTAACTGTGCACCGTTGCGAAAGTTCGTTGTTTCGAAGCACCACGTGATGATCAGGTGTGATAGATTCTAACATTCACATACAACGGGTGTAAGCCAGATTTACACACACGAAACACTTAGGTTAACTTGACGAGCCTAGCATGTACGGACATGGCCTTGGAACACAAGAGAGCGAAAGGTCGATCATGAGTCGTATAGTAGATACACTCAACATGAAGATGTTCACCAATGATGACTAGTCCGTCTCACATGATGATCGGACACGACCTAGTTGACTCGGATCATGTAATCACTTAGATGACTAGAGGGATGTCTATCTGAGTGGGAGTTCATAAGATGAACTTAATTATCCTGAACATAGTCAAAAACCCTTTGCAAATTATGTCATAGCTCGCGCTTTAGTTCTACTGTTTTAGATATGTTCCTAGAGAAAATATTGTTGAAAGTTGATAGTAGAAATTATGCAGACAGTAGAAGGCTTATGTCCTTAATGCACCGCTCGGTGTGCTGGACCTCGAACGTGGTCTGTGGACGTTGCGAACATCTGACATACACGTTTTGATGACAACATAATAGTTCGGTAATGTTAAGTGGTTTAGAATTGAGGCACCGAAGACATTTTTGAAATGTCGCAGAACATATGAGATGTTCCAAGAGCTGAAATTGGGATTTCAAGCTCGTGCCCACGTCAAGAGGTGTGAGACCTCCGACGAGTTTTCTAGCCTACAAACTAAGGGAGAAGATCTCAATTGTTGAGCTTGTACTCAGATTGTCTGGGTACAACAATCACTTGAATTGAGTGGGAGTTAATCTTCCAGATAAGATAGTGATGTTTCTCCAAAGACATTGCCACCAAGCTACTAGAGCTTCGTGATGAACTATAACATAACAGGGATAGATATGATGATCCTTGAGCTATTCGCAATGTTCGACACCATGAATGTAGAAATCAAGTAGGGGCATCAATTGTTGATGGTTAGTGAAACCACTAGTTTCAAGAAGGGCAAGGGCAAGAAGGGGTACTTCATGAAACGACAAATCAGTTGCTGCTCCAGTAAAGAAACCCAAGGTTGAACCCAAACCCGAGACTAAGTGCTTCTATAATGAGAGGAACGGACACTGAAGCAAAACCACCCTAGATACTTGGTAGATGAGAAGGCTGGCAAGGTCGATAGAAGTATATTGGATATACATTGAATTAGATGTGTACTTTACTAGTACTCCTAGTAGCACCAGGGTATTAGATACCGGTTCGGTTGCTAAGTGTTAGTAACTCGAAATAAAAGCTACAGAATAAAAGGAGACTAGCTAAAGGTGAGCTGACGATATGTTTTGGAAGTGTTTCCAAGGTTGATGTGATCAAGCATCACACGCTCCCTCTACCATCAAGATTGGTGTTAAACCTAAATAATTGTTATTTGGTGTTTGCGTTGAGCATAGACATGATTGGATTATGTCTATCACAATGCGGCTATTCATTTAAGGAGAATGACGATTACTCTATTTATTTGAATAATACCTTCAATGGTCTTACACCTAAAAGAATGGTTTATTGAATCTCGATCGTAGTGATACACATTTTCATGCCAAAAGATATAAGATAGTAATGATAGTACCACTTACTTGTGGCACTGCCATGTAAGTCATAATGGTATAAAATGCATGAAGAAGCTCCATGTTGATGGATCTTTGGACTCACACATTTTTGAAAAGTTTGAGACATGCGAACCATGTCTATTGGTGTATACGCATGAAGAAACTCCATGCAGATGGATCATTTGGACTCACTTGATTTTGAATCACTTGAGATATGCAAATCATACCACATGGGCAAGATGACTGAAAAACCTCGTTTTCAGTAAGATGGAACAAGATAGCAACTTGTTGGAAGTAACACATTTTGATGTGTACAGTCCAATGAGTGCTGAGGCATGCAGTGAATATCATTATGTTCTTCACAGATGATTTGAGTAGATGTTGAGTATATTTACTTGATGAAACACAAGTCTGAATTATTGAATGGTTCAAGTAATTTCAGAGTGAATTTGAAGATCATCGTGACAAGAGGATAAAATGTCTATGATATGATCATAGAGATGAGTATCTGAGTTACGAGCTTTGGCACGCAATTAAGACATTGTGGAAATTGTTTCACAATTAATACCGCCTGGAACACCATAGTGTGATGGTGTGTCCGAACATCATAGTTGCACCCTATTGGATATGGTGCGTACCATGATGTCTCTTATCGAATTACCACTATCTTTCATGGGTTAGGCATTAGAGACAAACGCACTCACTTTAATAGGGCACCATGTAATTCCGTTGAGACGACACCGTTTGAACTATGGTTTGAAACCTGAGTTGTCATTTCTTAAAAGTTTGGGGTTGCGACGCTTATGTGAAAAGGTTTCAGGTTGATAAGCTCGAACCTAAAGCGGATAAAATGCATCTTCATAGGACACCCAAAACAGTTGGGTATACCTCCTAATTCAGATCCAAAAGCAATAGGGATTGTTTCTTGAATCGGGTCCTTTTTCGAGGAAAAGTTTGTGTCGAAAAATTGAGTGGGAGGATGGTGGAGACTTGATATGGTTATTGAACCGTCACTACAATTAGTGTGTAGCAGGGCACAGGAAGTTGTTCCTGTGGCACCTACACCAATTGAAGTAGAAGCTTATGATAGTGATCATGAAACTTCGGATCAAGTAACTACCGTACCTCGTAGGGTGACGAGGATGCGTACTACTTCAGAGTGGTACAGTAATCCTGTCTTGAAGGTCATGTTGCTAGACAACAATGAACCTACGAGCTATGGAGAAGAAATGGTGGGCCCATATTCCAACAAATGGTTAGAAGCCATGAAATCCGAGATAGGATCCATGTATTAGAACAAAGCATGGACTTTGGTGGATTTGCCCGTTGATCGGCAAGCCATTGAGATAAATGGATCTTTAAGAAGAAGACGGACGTGAACGGTAATGTCACCGTCTGTGAAGCTCGATTTGTGGCGAAGAGTTTTTCACAAGTTCAAGGAGTTGACTACGATGAGATTTTCTCATCCGTAGCGATGCTTAAGTTCGTCGGAATCATGTTAGAATTAGCTTCATTTATGAAATCAACCAATTGGATGTCAAAACGAGTTTCCTTACCAGTTTTCGTAAGGAAAGGTTGTATGTTATACAATCAGAAAGGTTTGTCGATCCTAAGGATGCTAAAAGGTATGCAAGCTCCAGCAATCCTTCTAAGGACTGGAGTAAGCATCTTGGAGTTGGAATGTACGCTTTGATGAGATGATCAAAGATTTTGGGTTTATACAAAGTTTATGAGAAATTTGTATTTGCAAAGAAGTGAGTGGGAGCACTATAGAATTTCTGATGAGTATATGTTGTTGACATATTGTTGATCAGAAATGATGTAGAATTTCTGGAAAGCATATAGGGTTATTTGAAAAGTGTTTTTCAATAGAAAACCTAGATTAAGCTGCTTGAACATTGAGCATCAAGATCTACGAGGATAGATCAAAAACGCTAAATGGTACTTTCAAATGAGTACATACCTTGACTTGATCTTGAAGGTGTTCAAGATGGATCAGTCAAAGGAGTTCTTGCCTGAGTTGTAAGGTATGAAGTTAAGAGTTAAAGCTCGACCACGGCAGAAGAGAAAGAAAGGACGAAGGTCGTCCCCTATGCTTTTGTCATAGGCTCTATGCGGTATGCCATGCTGAGTACCGCACCTGATGTGTGCCTTGCCACATGTCTGGCAAGAGGGTACAAAGGTGATCCAGGAGTGGATCACTAGATAGCGGTCAAAATTATCCTTAGAGGAATAAAGAAATGTTTCTCGATTATGGAGGTGATAAAGAGTTCGGCGTAAAGGGTTACGTTGATGCAAGCTTTAACACCTATCCGAATGACTCTGAGTAGAAAACCGGATACGTATAGTGGAGGGACCATTTGGGATAGCTCCAAATAGAGCGTGGTAGCTGCATCTAGGAGATGACATAGAGATTTGCAAAGCACACACGGATCAGAAAGGTTCAGACCCGTTGACTAAAACCTCTCTCACAAGCAAAACATGATCAAACCCCAGAACTCATTGAGTCTTAATCACATGGTGATGTGAACTAGTTTAGTGACACTAGTAAACTCTTTGGATGTTGGTCACATGGCGATGTGACCTATCAGTGTTAATCACATGGCGATGTGAACTAGATTATTGACTCTAGTCCAAGTGGGAGACTGTTGGAAATATGCCCTAGAGGCAATAATAAATTAGTTATTATTGTATTTCCTTGTTCATGATAATCGTTTATTATCCATGCTATAATTGTATTGATAGGAAAGTCAGATACATGTGTGGATACATAGACAACACCATGTCCCTAGTAAGCCTCTAGTTGACTAGCTCGTTGATCAATAGATGGTTATGGTTTGCTGACCATGGACATTGGATGTCGTTGATAATGGGATCACATCATTAGGGAATGATGTGATGGACAAGACCCAATCCTAAGCCTAGCACAAAGATCGTAGTTCGTATGCTAAAGCTTTTCTACTGTCAAGTATCATTTCCTTAGACCATGAGATTGTGCAACTCCCGGATACCGTAGGAATGCTTTGGGTGTACCAAACATCACAACGTAACTGGGTGGCTATAAAGGTGCACTACAGGTATCTCCGAAAGTGTCTGTTGGGTTGGCACGAATCGAGACTGGGATTTGTCACTCCGGTTGACGGAGAGGTATCTTTGGGCCCACTCGGTAGGACATCATCATAATGTGCACAATGTGACCAAGGGGTTGATCACGGGATGATGTGTTACAGAACGAGTAAAGAGACTTGCCGGTAACGATATTGAACAAGGTATCGGGATACCGACGATCGAATCTCGGGCAAGTATAATACTGCTAGACAAAGGGAATTGTATACGGGATTGATCGAATCGTCGACATCGTGGTTAAGCCGATGAGATCATCTTGGAACATGTGGGAGCCAACATGGGTATCCAGATCCCGCTGTTGGTTATTGACCGGAGAACGTCTCGGTCACCGTCTGCATGATTCCCGAACCCGTAGGGTCTACACACTTAAGGTTCGATGACGCTAGGGTTATAAAGGAAGTTTGTATGTGGTTACCGAATGTTGTTCGGAGTCCTGGATGAGATCACCGACGTCATGAGGAGTTTCGGAATGGTCCGGAGGTAAAGATTTATATATGGAAAGTTGTTGTTCGGGTTCTGGGAAAAGTTCGGGTTTTTCTGGTATTTTTTTTTTTGACTGTGAACTGTGGGGCAAAAAACCCACAACATTACAAAACTTTATTAAAACCAGACGACAGTTACAACAACATGATTACAAGAGGTAACCAAAAGTAAAGAAGAAAATAAAATAAAGATAAAAAAATAGAAGGAAAAACTTAAGGTGACAGGAAAGAAATCCACTTGAGCAAGTCATCCTTGTAGACTGATTTGATTCTGTGCTGCATCAAAGTGAGGTTTTTCTGGTATTGTACCGGGAAGCTTCCAGAAGGTTCCGGAGGATTTCGGAGGGGTCCGGAGGTCCGGAAAATGTTCCACCATGTCCAATACAGCAGCATGGGCTGTAAGGGGGCGCCCTAGCCTTAATGGGCCAGGGGCACCAGCCCCCCCAAGGCCCATGCGCATGGGAGAGGGGAAACCCTAAGGGGAAGGGCCTCCACTTGACGTGGGAGGCACTCCTCCCCCCTTGGCCGCCGCCCCAACCCTAGATGGGATCTAGGGGGGCCGGCCCCCTTCTCTCCCCACCTATAAATAGTGGAGGGGTGGGAGGGCAGCCGCACCCCAAGTTCTGGCGCAGCCCTCCCCCTCTCCCAAGTACTCCTCCTCTCCCGCGGTGCTTGGCGAAGCCCTGCAGGCTTGCCACGCTCCTCCACCACCACCACGCCGTCGTGCTGCTGCTGGACGGAGTCTTCCCCAACCTCTCCCTCTCTCGTTGCTGGATCAAGGCATGGGAGACGTCACCGGGCTGTACGTGTGTTGAATGCGGAGGTGCCGTCCGTTCGGCACTAGGATCTCCGATGATTTGGATCACGACGAGTACGACTCCTTCAACCCTGTTCTCTTGAACGCTTCCGCTTAGCGATCTACAAGGGTATGTAGATGTACTCTCCTTCCCCTCATTGCTAGTCTCTCCATAGATAGATCTTGGTGACTCGTAGGAAAATTTTGAATTTCTGCTACGATCCCCAACAGCTTGTGCATCTAAACTCCTTAAACCCCAAAGTTGTTCCATATGAGTCCACTATACCTTCCTATATGCGGTATTTACCTGCCGTTCCAAGTAAATTTGTATGTGCCAAACTCCAAACCTTCAAATAAAATTCTGTTTTGTATGCTCGAGCAGCTCATGTTTCAACTAGGGCTGTCCTTATCTTCCATGTTAGGCAGTTATTCTCAAGAGGAGTGAACTCCGCTCCTCATTCACGAGAAAATGGCTGGTCACCGGGATGCCCAGTCCCATGCTTTATGCAAACTAAATCAAAATAATTGCAAACAAAACTCCCCTTGGGACCCATTGAATGTTGGAGGCACTCGTTGTTTCGAGCAAGCCATGGATTGATGCTTGTGGATGAGGGGGAGTATAAACTTTACCATTCTGTTTGGGAACCGCCTATAATTTGTTTAGCATGGAAGATATCGTCATCATATAGTTGTTGTGTTGATAGCAAAAGTATGCCGCTCAAAATGTTATTCAATCTCTATTTTAAAACCGAGCTCTGGCACCTCTACAAATCCCTGCTTCCCTCTGCGAAGGGCCTATCTATTTACTTTTATGTTGAGTCATCATCCTTCTTACTAAAAAGCACCCGCTGGAGAGCACACTGTCGTTTGCATTCATTATTATTGGTTTATATTGGGTATGACTTGACTGGATCTCTTTTACCATGAATTACAATGTTTAGTCAGTCCTTGATCTTTGAAGGTGCTCTGCATTTATGTTTTGCGGTCTCAGAAAGGGCTAGCGAGATACCATCCTGTTATATCATGTTATGATTATTTTGAGAAAGTGTTGTCATCCGAGTTTTGTTATTATAGCTCGCTAGCTAATTATGCTATTGATATGAGTAATTGTGAGGCCTTTGTGTTATTGTGAGTATGGTTAGTTCATAATATTTGCTGAAACTTGAATGTTGGCTTTTCATGTTTACAACAACAAGAGCAAACAGAGTTTGTAAAAGTTTTTATTTTTCTCTTTCAGTTTGTCAACTGAATTGCTTGAGGACAAGCAAGGGTTTAAGCTTGGGGTGTTGATACGTCTCCGTCGTATCTACTTTTCCAAACACTTTTGCCCTTGTTTTAGACTCTAACTTGTGTGATTTGAATGGAACTAACCTAGACTGACGCTGTTTTCAGCAGAATTGCCATGGTGTTGTTTTTGTGCAGAAAATAAAAGTTCTCGGAACGACCTGAAACTCCACGGAATATCTTAGGATAATTAATAAAAAATCCTCGCCAAAGAAGAAGACCAGGGGGCCCACACCCTGTCCACGAGGGTGGGGGGCGCCCCCCTGGGCGCGCCCCCTACATCGTGGGCCCCCTGGTGGCCCTCCGACGCCAACTCCAACTCCATATATTGGCTTTCGGGGAGAAAAAAAATCAGAGAGAAGAAATCATCGCGTTTTACGATAGGAGCCGCCGCCAAGCCCTAATCTCTCTCGGGAGGGCTGATCTGGAGTCCGTTCGGGGCTCCGGAGAAGGGGATTCATCGACGTCGTCATCATCAACCATCCTCCATCACCAATTTTGTAAGTGCATCTAGTGCCACCCCTAGTTGGTTTTGGAGTATTGACGACAAAGTTGGTTGAGGGACTAATGCGTTTGTGAGAATTGCAAGATCACGCAGGTAGTGTCCCTCATTGATTCGGTTTACCTACCGGAGATGACCCCTAAAAATGTATGAAGACATTGAAGACAATAGTGGTGTGTGAAGATATTCACACTGAAGTCTATGACATGAGAAGACATTGAGTGAAGACTATGGAGCGCAAAGACTGTGTGGTTTCGTTGTTTCCTTTTCTTCTTTGTTGAGTCATAGGAACCACCGTACTGTTAAGTGGGGTCCAAGTGAACTAAGTCAGAGTGACTGAAGTGATGCTCAACCCAAATCCTATGTCTTCGAGCGAAGACAATGAGAGCAAATCTTATCCAGAGCTGGATGAGTCAGCTTTGCTTGTTGCCCAAGTAAAGTTGCCGCGTGTGTTTGAAATCTAACCGTTGGAACACGTGTCAGTTCCTTAGTGACCCAGGGTCATTTCGGACAAATTAGGTCGGGTTGCCTTGTGGCTATAAATAGGCCACCCCCTACACCATAAATTGGTGGATGCTCAGAGTTAGTTTACGGCTTTTGTCGTTTTGAGAGCAACCCACCTCGAAGCCTTTGAGAGATAAATCCTTGCGAGGACAAAGCCCAAACACCCAGAGCCAAAGAGTGTTAGGCATCACTGAAGTCTTTCTGTCTGTGTGACCTGAAGACTTATTACACTTGAGGACTGTGTATCCTCCAGCCGGTTAGGCGTCGCGTTCTGAGCATCCAAGAGTCATTGTGGATTGCCGGGTGAACGAAGTCTGTGAAGGTTAGGAAGTCTACCTTGAAGACTTACCAGAGTGATTGGGCGAGGACTAAGTGTCCTTAGCTCAAGGGGAATAAGGTGAAGACACGGTCTTCTGAGTTGAATCTCAGCCTCCCTAACCAGACGTACAGTTGTCACATCAACTGGA
The DNA here is from genome assembly GCF_002162155.2 of Triticum dicoccoides. Classification (NCBI taxonomy): domain Eukaryota; kingdom Viridiplantae; phylum Streptophyta; class Magnoliopsida; order Poales; family Poaceae; genus Triticum; species Triticum dicoccoides. The sequence continues at coordinate 72,616,805 of NC_041381.1, forward strand.
ACTGGTCCAACAAATCATGTGTCTTCAACAAGTGACTGGTTCTATCTCTTCCCTCCTTTACTTTGAGTTTGTCTTCGTGAAGTCATTGCTTATCTGTCTTATCTGATTGACTTTATTGCTTGACTACTATTGTAAATTGGCTTCATACTATCTTCCATCCTGATCCTACTACCTAGCTGCTATTAGTCTTCGTATGTTAACACTATTGCATACTTGACTATGGCTTGCTTGTTATAGTTTATCTTCCGCTGCATATCAATTAGGTCATTCCTATAGTTTGTCTTTGAAACTTCCACGTTTTGAAGACTTTGATAAAAATCGCCTATTCACCCCCCTCTCTAGTCGATAACTAGCACTTTCAATTGGTATCAGAGCGAGGTACTCCCTTGTTCTGTGTGATTCGGTTTAACCCCCTGGAGTTTTAGTTATGTCGACTGCAGGGATAATCAAAGTCTCCGCTGTTTGCCCCGTGTTCGATGGAACAGAATATCCCTACTGTAAGAATAAGATGCGCATGCATCTTGAAGCCATTGATGTCGACCTCTGGTATGTCGTCAAGAATGGCGTTCCCAAAACTGGTGAAGGTGTCACCCCTACTGATGTCAAGAAGTTCATTCAACTGGACTCGACTGCAAAGAACATCATCTGTGGTCATCTGACCAAAGGACAGTATGGCCGTGTGAGTGCTCTGGAAACGTCGAAGCTAGTCTGGGACTGGCTATCCAAGGTCAATGAAGGCGTAACACAGAGAGATCAAAGGATCAGTGTTCTTCACAACCTCTTCAACCGCTTCAAGAGAAACGACAATGAAAATGTCCAGCTCACGTTTGATCGCCTCACTGACATCACAAATGAGCTTCAGGCTCTCGGTGCCACTAAGATCACCAAGCATGAAATCATCAAGACGCTGCTGAGATCCCTTGACATCTCCTTTGACACACTTGCCCTCATGATACAAGAACGTCCTGACTTCAAGACTCTCGATCCGTCTGATATACTTGAGAGGCTCAACACACATGAGTTCTAGCTTTCTGAGAAAAGAGATATCTATGGCCCCAACTATGGCCGAACTCGTGCCTTGAAGGCAAAAGTTGTTTCCTCATCTGAAGAAGAAGAATCTGACTATGGTTCTGATGATCCTGAAGACATTGGAAGGGAGCTTGCTATGCTTGTGAAGAAGTTCCAGAAATTCACCAAGAAGAAGGGCTTCAAAAAGTCTTCATGATCCATTTCAAGAAATGATGAAGCTTCCACTCAAGACAACAAGAAGAGAACATGTCACAAGTGTGAGAAGCCTGGGCACTACATCTCTGAGTGTCCTCAGTGGGACAAGAAGAAGAAGAAGAAGAAGAGCAAGGAATATGACTCTGATGACAAGAAGAAGAAGAAATCTTCAAAGTCTTCTTCCAAGTCCTCATCAAGGTCTTCATCTCATAAGAAGAGCTCATCTAGCAAGGCTCGTGCTTTGTTGGCAAGGAAATGGATTCAGAGGAGGAGTCTGCTTCTGAGGAGGCAGAGGTGGAATCTGAAGCTGAGTCCGACTCTGGCGTTGCAAGTCTGGCTCTAGCCACAGCCTACGTTGCCAAGTCCATCTTCAACACTGAAGACAATGACTCCCACACCAACGCTGATGATGACAAGGACGATCCTGCTCCCACCTACTGCTTCATGGCACGCGATGCCAAGGTAAAATCGCGCGATGCTTACTTTCAAACATCAAGTGAAGATGACTCTGATTGTGAATCTAAACCCAGCTACAAAACACTTGCTAAAATTGCTACTGAACAACAAAGGGCTATGGAACATACTCAAAAACTTTTAGACAAAAGCGATGACCTGTTGGACGCGGAAATGACACGTTCATAGTCCTTAGTTGAAGACATAAAAAATCTTCATGCTAAGTATCAAGAACTTGAAAGTCTTCATGAGACGCTCTCAACTACTTATGAAAAGCTCTCCTATGATTATCTTCAAAGGAAGCAAGAGCTTGAGAAATTGAAAGCGACTCATGAAGATCTTCAAAAAGAGAATGAGTCATTTCGCGCTCAACAGATCAGTCCTGCTCAAGATGGATTTGAACCACCATGCTTAAAATGCATTGAGCGTGATAACGCTGCCTCTGTTGCTGAATGTTCCACTGCTGCTACTGTTGCTCTGTCTTCAACTACAGATGTGGTAACTGACCCCTCTGCTGAGGATGCCACTACTATTGCTGATGAAAATGCTAGGTTGAAGACATTGCTTGAAACAGGGATGTATAAAAGTCTGAAAGGGCATCAGACACTTTGTGATGTCCTCAAAAAGCAGATTCTGAACCGAAACCCTAGGAAAGAGGGTGTTGGGTTTGAGAGGAAAATGAATGCTGATGGTTCCTACTGGAAGCCTGAGCAGTATCCCAAAACCACATGGGTTGCTGCAAAGGAACCTTCAGTGGATCCATCCACTTTATGTGGATTTACCTGTGCTAATCCTATTATCATTGATGAATCCTTTGATGCAAACTATAAAATGTTCAAAAATCAGAATGGTGAAGTGTTTGCCAGGTATATTGGTACTAACTGCAGGAATGGACCGCCAATGAAGAAGATCTAGGTTCCCAAAAGCTGTCTTGAGAATCTTCCGGTGAATGTTGTCATGACACCACCTGTGAAGAAGACAAACCCCAGACCAAAGGCGTCACATGGTCCAACGGCTTCATACGGAAACAAGACTCACCTGAGTCACCCTAACGCCAATGTTTTGCAGGGAAATCACACTCAAACTTATGAATATGAGCGTGTGTCTTCAAACCGCTATGTTCACCATACTAAGAACTTTTCTGCCTATTCATATGAGTATCATTCATCTCCTGCAAGGCTATTTGCTAGGGCTTCAAAGCCGAAATTCTCAGATGCTGCACTTAGACTCATTGCTTCTAAGCCACCCCTGAAGATGTGGGTGGTGAAGAAGAATTAACTCTCTTTTGCAGAATGTGGTCTCCGGCCAGCAATCAACGGCGTCCGATATTATTGTTGGGGACCTAAAACACAAAGGGACGCATGATAAAATGACTTACTGTGTATTCCACATATGAATCACTTACCTGTCATACTGTGTGCTAACTTTCATCTATGCTGTGATAATCCAAGTGTGCATCAACTGCTTATGCTTCACAACATACATTGTGAAGCCTATCCTCCCAACTGCACTGTAGGGCATGTCACCAAAAGCTTCAGAATGGATTATTGACAGCGGATGCACTAATCGTATGACTGGTGATCAAAGTCTTCTCATGGACTCAACCTTACGTCCATCCGACAAGAGTCAAATCACATTTGCTGACACTGGTAAAGGCAAGGTATTGGGTCTAGGTAGAGTTGCAATCTCAAAGGATCAACACATGGATAAAGTGATGCTTGTTAAATCCCTTGGATTCAACTTAATGTATGTCTCAATGCTTTGTGACTTAAACATGCTTGTGATATTTGGAAAATATCGTTGCCTTGTACTAATGGAATCTGACAAGTCTCTAGTCTTTGAAGGGTATAGGAAAGGTGATCTATACATGGTAGATTTCTCAGCAGGTCCACAACTTGCCGTATGTCTTCTTGCAAAAGCTTCAGAATGCTGGCATGAGGAACTTGCACACACTCGTTAAGAAGAAGCATGTCATAGGCATCGAAGGTGTCAAGTTCAAGAAAGATCATTTGTGTGGTGCCTGTGAAGCTGGGAAGATGACGAGGGCCAAGCACCCCTCGAAGACAATCATGACAACATCTCAACCCTTTGAGCTGTTGCACATGGAATTATTTGGCCCTACTCACTACTCCACCCTCACAACAACGGCATGTCTCTATGGCTTCGTCATTGTTGATGACTACTCAAGATATACATGGGTGCACATAATTCTCTACAAGACTAAAGTACAAGATGTCTTCAGACGATTCGCCAATTGAGCAATGAACAATTATGGCATCAAGATCAAGCATATCAGAAGTGATAACGGCACTGAATTCAAGAACACCAGCCTTGATCTTTATCTGGATACAATGGGAATCACTCATGAATTTTCTGCTCTGTACACACCTCAGCAAAATGGCATTGTTGAGCGCAAGAACAGAACCCTCATTGAGATGCCTCGAACAATGCTCGACGACTACAAGATACCAAGAAAGTTCTGGCCTGAAGCCATTGATACCGCTTGTCACATCATCAACCGTGTCTACATCCATAAGCTTCTGGGCAAAACATCCTATGAGCTCCTTACTGGCAAGAAGCCAAATGTCAGCTACTTCAGAGTCTTTGGTGCTAGGTGTTGGATCAAGGATCCCCATCATAAGTCAAAATTTGAACCCAAAGCTCACGAAGGCTTCATGCTTGGCTATGGAAAGGATTCGCACTCTTACAGAGTCTTCAACCTCTTCCACTACAAAATCGTTGAAACAGTGGATGTGCGATTTGATGAAACCAATGGTTCGCAACGAGAGCTCCTGCCAAGCACACTTGATGAAGCTCCTTCCAGTGAATCTAACAAGCTGATGGGAACTGGTGAAATCATGCCCTCTGAAGCATAGCCTGAAGAGGAACTTATCATTTCTGCACCAAATCAACCTGAAGACAATGCTCAGATCGAAGACAATACTTCCAATGATGACAATGATCAGCATGAGCAAGGTCTTCGTCCAGTTCATCCTCGTGTTGCAAATGAAGTACAAATTGAGAAGATAATTGATAGCATCAACGCACCTGGTCCGCTTACTCGCTCAAGAGCAACACAGTTAGCAAACTTCTATGGGCACTTTTCATTTGTGTCAATATCAGAACCCAAGAAAGTTGTTGAAGCCTTTATGGAACCTGAATGGATTCAAGCCATGCAAGAAGAACTTCAACAGTTCAAGCTGGATAATGTTTGGGAACTTGTCAAGCGACCTGACCGTCGCAAGCATAACATTATTGGCACAAAATGGATATATCGGAACAAACAAGATGAGCATGGTCAAGTCGTCAGAAACAAAGCACGTCTTGTGGCACAAGGATATACTCAAGTTGAAGGAATTGACTTCGATGAAACATTTGCTCCTGTGGCTAGGCTTGAAGCTATTCGCATACTGCTAGCCTATGCAAATCACCACAACATCCTGCTATATCAAATGGATGTGAAAAGTGCTTTCCTCAATGGCAAGATTGAAGAAGAAGTGTATGTTGCTCAACCACCTGGCTTTGAAGATCCAAAACATCCTGATATGGTGTACAAACTCAACAAAGCACTGTATGGCCTCAAACAAGCTCCTCACGCTTGGTATGATACAATCAAAGACTTCCTGAAGAGCAAGGGCTTCAAACCTGGATCCCTCGATCCCACACTCTTCACGAAGACATATGATGGTGAACTGTTTGTGTGCCAAATATATGTGGATGACATTATCTTCGGCTGCACCAACCAGAAGTATAGTGATGAGTTTGGATACATGATGCAAGAGCAATATCAGATGTCCATGATGGGTGAGATGAAGTTCTTCCTTGGTCTTCAAATTCGTCAGCAAAGAAATGGCATCTTCATATCTCAAGAAAAATATCTCAAAGATTGCCTGAAGAAGTTCGGCATGCAAGATTGCAAAGGTTACATGACGCCAATGCCAGCCAAACATCATCTTGGTCCCGACAACAATGGTAAAGAGTTCGATCAAAAGGTATACCGCTCCATGATTGGTTCTTTACTTTACCTATGTGCATCTAGGCCAGATATTATGCTTAGTGTTTGCATGTGTGCTCGATTCCAAGCGGCCCCAAAGGAATCGCATCACTTAGCTGTGAAGCGAATTCTTAGATTGGCTTACACCCCAACACTCGAATTATGGTATCCAAAGGGCTCAAGGTTTGATCTGGTTGGATTCTCGGATGCTGATTATGCTGGTGACAAGGTGGATCGCAAGTCAACATCAGGAACATGTCACTTTCTGGGACGATCACTTGTCTGTTGGTCTTCAAAGAAGTAGAATTGTGTATCACTCTCAACTGCTGAATCTGAATACATTGTTGCTGGATCTTGTTGTGCTCAGCTTCTGTGGATGAAGCAAACTCTCAAGGACTATGGCATCGATCTGAAGCAAGTCCCTCTCTTCTGTGACAACAAAAGCGCCATCAAGATTGCCAACAATCCAGTTCAGCACTCGAAGACAAAGCACATTGAAATTCGTCATCATTTTCTCAGAGATCATGTCATGAAGAAAGATATTGACATCATTCACGTCAACACTGAAGAGCAACTTGCAGATATCTTCACAAAGCCCTTGGATGAGAAAAGGTTTTGCAAGTTACGGTGTGAGCTAAATATCTTGGAATCCTCTAATGTCCTGTGATCAGGCACACATCCTAACACTTATGCATGTTGATGACTTAGATGTGCAACACACAAAGTAATGTATATCTTCAATCAATGAAGATTTACACTCTGAGTGTGAATACATTAACATGGAATTTGACTTCGGAGCGCCATGATAATTGTGCGCCGTGTCTGGGTCTAATACTTCCTATACGGTGGGTAACGCCACCACCAAAATTTCTTGGTTTGAAGTGTTTCACTCATGGCGTTATTGTTGAATATCTTCGCATATTGATTTGTCTTCAACTTTCAATTTATCTTCATGATTTACTTCACTCACTAGTATTTTGTCCTCTACAACATTCACTTATAGCTATGTCTTCACTGTTGAATCTTTTGAACTAAGTGAATGTGATCGGACCCTAATCTCTCTATGCTTACTATCTCAAACTCTATCTGTCCAAATCATATGCATTCTATTGAAACTGTCGAATGTCTTCTCTGCATCCTTGTCAGCAGAAGATACAGAGACAAACATCAAGTCCTATTTAAATGATTCATCTTTATTGTCGATATCCGGAGAAGCCGGAACAACCATCCGACAAACTTGGCGGGCGTGGGAACATGGGACAACTCTGAGTATGTTGCATGCTTGCCACGTGTCCCACGGATGTGAACAGACAGGGGCACCTGCGTAATTGCGCTGTACCGCACACCTACTTATAAATACATGTCCCCTGCGGTCAAGAAAACCTTCTCCCACCTCTCCACCTTGTCAAAACCCTAGCGCCACCGCTAGCTCTCGACGACGCCGGCGACGAAGCGCTTAGATGCCGCGACATCTCCGACGCCGTCCTCACGCCGGCCGCCGGGCATCGTCCTCTCCGCCGCCGCCGTAGGTGTCCTCCGTTGCCAAGTTAGGGCACGGTGGACTGAACTGCTCGGTCTCCAAATTCTTCCCATCTAGCAGTTCTTCGTGTGGTAAATATAACTCTATTTTTACTTGCCTTTTGATCCTCAATGATTCATCCAGTTTACCAAAACTGGTTTCTGTCTATACAAAGTTAGATCTACTCTGTCTGCATCTCATACTGCCTAGTATATTCACTTAAGCTTCACATCTAGTTAGATTCCTCACTTGTACTTATTCACGGATTCATACAAATCTGGAACCGACTCTCAACATATAAGTGAATGTCTTCGCAACATGAGGTCAATGTCTTCAAACTGATTTATCTTCCAAATCTTCTGAGAATGCATATGACCTCTTCCCCTTCCATCGCATCTCTAATGCTGTCACAGGTACATGTACGTGGGAGAATCCCTAGGTTCTCATAGTCTGCATTTGTTTGCAGAATTCTTACAGCAACACATTGATTCTCCTGAAGCTAGTTCCTGTCTGACCAGCAAGCGAAAGCCTTTGAAGCCTTTGAACATATTGAAACCGTTCAGATTGAAGTTCATGGCTGCAGAGAAATCAGTAAGGAAGGGTGGCAGACAACATCGTGGGGGAACTTCAAAGGATCTGCCTGATGATCTTGCAGAAATATATAAAACAGATCCTGAAGAAGATTACAATCAGCGCAAGACTCGAATCCAATGGATTCGACGCTATTGGGCTGAACAGTAGTACAAGTACAAGTTCGTCACCCAGGAGTACACAGAGAAAAATGCTATCAAGAGCCCTTGGGGTGATATTCTCTATCGAGGCCTTCCCCCCAAGAACAAAGCTAAAGCCATTGCGCAAGAATTCTATCCTTGCATGGTCCGTGGACCACAGCCCGAAGAAGCTGACCCATCATCATTGCTATGGTGTCGTGACGACAATCTCTTCAAACGCAACTTCTAGTTTGCTAAGGCTTCGGCAAAGGAAAACAAGAAGTCTTTGGGATTAGACTTCAATCCTGGCCCCTCTGCTCCTCGTGATGATGGCACACGTGAAGCTGAAGAAAACAGAATTGGCCCCTTTGCAAACCTTGATGGCCTCATCTCCTACATCTTGGTACAAGGTGCCAAAGTGGATCATTCTGACAATGATGCTGACTCTGATGAAGCTCCAGCTCCTACTCCAAGGCCGCAGAAGCCAAAGAAAATTAAGGCTTCATCATCAGCTGCACCTTCAAAAGCTTCTCATGTGAAGCCACTGGCCACTGCACCTCCTGAAGTCAGTGTGCAGTCCGAAGATCTTTCCCACATCTCCAAGAAGACGGAGAAGAAAAATAAAATTATCAAGAGAACTGATCAGGCTCTGACTCCTGCTGCTATTCTGCGTGAAGAGCCCCTTGATCTGTCCAGTGATGGAGATCTTGCTGATGATGCCCTTGAGCAACTGATCAAGAGCAAGGAAGAAGCAGAGATCTTCAACAACTTGCCTCTCTTTGATGTGGCCGTTCTCCATAACTTCATTGATGAATGGTTTGACACACCAAATCTCAGCTTTGAAGATTTGCAGCTTCCCATTGGCCTCAGCGTCTCTTTCAATGGCGCCATTGCTTTTGAGCTAGCTCTTACTCAGCGCATCGTTCAGCTGAAGAACAAAATTGATTATGAGAAGGCTCAATTCAAGAAGCATGTGGCGAAGCTCAGTGTTCAAGATGTCAGAAACTTCAAGGTCATGCTGCATGAGCTTAAAGAATCTTTTCTGAAGAAGCGCCAAGAAGCTCAAGGCTCTCGTGAGCGCATGAAGAGTTTGGCTGATAAGTGTGTGCTTGCCTACAATGAGGCTGAGAAGCGCAAGTCACTTGGCCGTCCTGGCATTGACCCCAGGATGGCTGCGAAGAAAAAGAAGAAGCTTCCTGCTGACCAGCCTACACCTTCAAGCCAAGAAGCCCCTCGCATTATCTTCCCAAGCAGCATGACTGGCTCGAAGCCAAAGGTCACCACAACCGCTTCAGAACAGAAGAAGACGATGGCTGCCGAGGCTGAAGCCAGAAAGAGGAAGAATACTGAAGCCTCTAATGCCGCTCCCTCCAAGAAGAAGCGCAAGACCAAGAAGACTAGGGCTGCTCCCACAGAGCCCTTAGTTGTTGAACCCATCTCAGTGGTTCGTCCTGCATCTGCATCCCAAGAACTTCGCATGACTGTTCATGAGCCTGCTTCCACAGAGGCTCCTGAAGCTGAAGAGATTCCAGCAGCTAAACCCACCGCTGCTGAAGACATTGGTCAAGATGACAATGTTGAAGATGATGAAGTTCTTCCTCAAATTGAATATAATGTGGTATCATCGCCTCTTCGTACGAACAGCGAACTCATCAGCATTGGTCGTCCTCTGCGCCAATTGCTCAGGATGCTTCATGGGCTGATCGCCCGCAAGAACAAGATTCCCCAAGTACTCCCCAACAACAACAAACCACACCATCTGTACAAGTTGAAGAGGATGAGGACCTGCCCACTCCATCTCCAAAGGCGTCGCCTGTACTGCAAAGGCTTCACAAAGGACCAAGGCCTCAAGCCCCTCTTTCGAGCGTTCCAGAAGGAGAAGTGCACCATCAACCTGTTGCACGTCAAGTGTTCTCAGAAGCCACTCCAACTGTGAATGTCTCCGAGTCTGAAGCACAAGCTGCTGAAGACAATCCGGCTGCATCAGCCGATGAAGAACGTCAAGAAGAACATGTCCCCACTCCCCCCATTCCTGAAGAAGTTGTTCACGATGTGAACGTGTCTGTGCCTGACCCTCCAGCTCAGCAAGTGGAAGTTGAACATCCTGAGGCTGCCACCACCAACACCAATGAAGCCGATGACATAGTCATGGCTGAAGCAAATGTGGAGCCTGTACCAAGCCCCACACCAGAAGGCAATGCTGATAATGCACCTGAAGCTTCTGATGTGCAGCCCGAAGCCACTGTTGCTGCCACTGCTCCTGTTCCGCCACCAAGGCCCTATACAATTGAGCAAGCATACAACCATGGCAAGCTAATTACAGTAAGATGGCTTGTTCTGGTCCCTCCGCCTATTGTCTCTGGTCCTCAGTTTGACTATCACATTGAGCATAGGCCTCAGGTCCAGAAGCCCAAGCGAAGACTGCCAAGGTTTCCTGGTATTGCCACATCTGTCGGGTCCTTCAATGCAAATGGCTTCAAAAGCCACAACACATTCTTTGACAGCTCAAAGAACCCCTACACGAAGCCAAGAATATCACCAGATCAGTTCTGGAGTCATCAACAGCGAAGCTATTACTCCTGTGTTCTGTATGATCAAGGGCGCATTTTCCCTCATATGCGCCTCGACACTGAAGCCATTGCTAGACTGCCCTGCTTAGAAGAAGCACTTGACTGCTTTCGTCATGCTGGTCTGCTCAGTTTTGTCACAGATAAGGAACATTGGAATGAAGAGCTATTGCTTCAATTCTATGCTACACTCCACATTCACGGTTATAACAGAGATACGAAGACATGGGTTCTCGAGTGGATGACAGGAAATGTTCATCATGAAGCCAAAGCTCTTGACATCATTGAGCTTACAGGCCTATCCACTCCTGGAGAACTCTATGAACCTGGTTGTCAAAATCACCGCAATGCTCTGGAAAGCATCTTCCATAGGCCTGAACCCAATATGAGTCAGATGTTGAGCATGATGAAGCCTTTGCCACGTGATGCTGAATATCCAAAGGAGTTCTTTGTTGATGACCTTGAGTATCAGCCACGCACCATATATCACATCATCAGGCGGACTCTATGGCCTATCAAAGGACATTCATCAGCTGCAAAACTTGAAGGAGCCATGAAGACATTGGTCTTTTACATCCTCAATGGAATCAGCTTCAATGCGCAAGATTTCTTCATCAGGCAACTGGCTGCATCTGGATCTGACCTCTTCGGACTGAAATTCTATGCTCCATGGGTCATGCGCCTCATCAAGCGACACTCTGCTATCAACTATCAACCATCTGCTCGCAATCATGTGATCTTCCTACCAGAGGTTGATATGTCAGTTGAAGCCATATATCCTGAACCTGCCAAGAAGCCTCTTTGTCTTCAGAATGCTGAACATCAAAGCTTCACTCAGCCTATGGAAGGAGTCCAAGCTGTTACGCATGTCTATCCAATGGCTGGAAATATTCGTCTGCCTCATCGTGCATCAACTGAAGCCACTGCGAGCACCATTGCTCAAAGGCCTCGGAAGCGCTCTCGGGTCCTCAATGACCAAGAACTTCTTGTGGCCCTGCATCAGAAGCAAGACAAGCATCATTTTTGGCTCAAGCGTCAGATGCAAAGCCTCTTGGTGGATGTAAATTGCATTCGCAACATTGCCACCAAGAATGCTTTTGTCGCTCATGAAACTTGTCAGCGATCATGGAAGAGTTTGACCCTACTCAGTGTTGAAGCTGATCTTCAAGACGATGGCTTCACTGAAAGATTCAAGTTTGACTCCACTCCTCCATGGAATGCTGTCCTACGAAGAACTCCATCTCTTGAAGACTCTGATTATTCTTCCTCCGCGGCAACTGTCAATGCAAATGTCATCGATGATGAAGACGATGCTACGTCACCGCCTCCTACTTCTGCACGCATCGACACTGCACCAAGTTCGTCTGCACCGCCAAATGACAACGACAACCCTGCTGCTTCAACTACTCCTCATGAGGACGAGTAGATGCTCTATGTCTTCAAACCTTTTTGGTCATTACTGACAAAAGGGGGAGAAGCGTATGAGTTTGATAGTCTTCAAGCGGGTTCATAAGGGCGGTTGCTTTATATTTTTGCCTAGTGCTTACAACTCTTGCCTTTGATACACTTCGTTCTTGAGTTGTAACACTTAAACTTGATGGTCGTCTGCTACTTATTTGCGTTTCCACGTGCGATGATAACTTCCGCACTTAGATCATTCTACAGACGTCCATTTTTCATTATGCATGTCATTCTCTTAGCTATATCTTTTTATGCATGATGAATTATCTTCATAAGTTGAAGAGGATCTCCACAAGTACAACCTGCCATGTGCATTTGCATTCCAAAAGCAAATTATTTATATGCACATCTTCAGGGGGAGCCCTTGCTACTTATGAAGACAATTTCCTATCCTTTACAATTTCACATACTTTATCCCCGTTGAAAACTTCAACCAGTTTGTCATCAATCACCAAAAAGGGGGAGATTGTAAGTGCATCTAGTGCCACCCCTAGTTGGTTTTGTAGTATTGACGACAAAGTTGGTTGAGGGACTAATGCGTTTGTGAGAATTGCAGGATAACGCAGGTAGTGTCCCTCATTGATTCGGTTTACCTACCGGAGATGACCCCTAGAAATGTATGAAGACATTGAAGACAATAGTGGTGTGTGAAGATATTCACACTGAAGTCTATGACATGAGAAGACATTGAGTGAAGACTATGGAGCGCGAAGACTGTGTGGTTTCGTTGTTTCCTTTTCTTCTTTGTTGAGTCATAGGAACCACCGTACTGTTAAGTGGGGTCCAAGTGAACTAAGTCAGAGTGACTGAAGTGATGCTCAACCCAAATCCTATGTCTTCGAGCGAAGACAATGAGAGCAAATCTTATCCAGAGCTGGATGAGTCAGCTTTGCTTGTTGCCCAAGTAAAGTTGCCGCGTGTGTTTGAAATCTAACTGTTGGAACACGTGTCAGTTCCTTAGTGACCCAGGGTCATTTCGGACAAATCAGGTCGGGTTGCCTTGTGGCTATAAATAGGCCACCCCCTACACCATAAATTGGTGGCTGCTCAGAGTTAGTTTACGGCTTTTGTCGTTTTGAGAGCAACCCACCTCGAAGCCTTTGAGAGAGAAATCCTTGCGAGGACAAAGCCCAAACACCCAGAGCCAAAGAGTGTTAGGCATCACTGAAGTCTTTCTGTCTGTGTGACCTGAAGACTTATTACACTTGAGGATTGTGTATCCTCCAGCCGGTTAGGCGTCGCGTTCTGAGCATCCAAGAGTCATTGTGGATTGTCGGGTGAATGAAGTCTGTGAAGGTTAGGAAGTCTACCTTGGAGACTTACCAGAGTGATTGGGCGAGGACTAAGTGTCCTTAGCTTAAGGGGAATAAGGTGAAGACACGGTCTTCTGAGTTGAATCTCAGCCTCCCTAACCAGACGTACAGTTATCACAACAACTGGAACTGGTCCAACAAATCCTGTGTCTTCAACAAGTGACTGGTTCTATCTCTTCCCTCCTTTACTTTGAGTTTGTCTTCATGAAGTCATTGCTTATCTGTCTTATCTGATTGACTTCATTGCTTGACTACTATTGTTGATTGGCTTCATACTATCTTCCATCCTGATCCTACTACCTAGCTGCTATTAGTCTTCGTACGTTAACACTATTGCATACTTGACTATGGCTTGCTTGTTGTAGTTTATCTTCCGCTGCATATCAATTAGGTCATTCCTATAGTTTGTCTTTGAAACTTCCACGTTTTGAAGACTTTGATAAAAATCGCCTATTCACCCCCCCCCCTCTAATCGATAACTAGCACTTTCAAATTTCATGATGCTCACCGCCGTGCGTGAGTAATTCCATCGTAGGCTTGCTGGACGGTGATGGGTTGGATGGGATTTATCATGTAATCGAGTAGTTTTGTTAGGGTTTGATCCCTAGTATCCACTATGTTCTGAGATTAATGTTGCTATGACTTTGCTATGCTTAATGCTTGTCACTAGGGCCCGAGTGCCATGATTTCAGATCTGAACCTACTATGTTTTCATGAATATATGTGAGTTCTTGATTCTATCTTGCAAGTCTGTAGTCACCTACTATGTGTTATGATCCGGCAACCCCGAAGTGACAATAATCGGAACCACTCCCGGTGATGACCATAGTTTGAGGAGTTCATGTATTCACTTTGTACTAATGCTTTGTTCCGGTTCTCTATTAAAAGGAGGCCTTAATATCCCTTAGTTTCCAATAGGACCCCGCTGCCACGGGAGGGTAGGACAAAAGATGTCATGCAAGTTCTTTTCCATAAGCACCTATGACTATATTCGTAATACATGCCTACATTACATTGATGAACTGGAGCTAGTTCTGTGTCACCCTATGTTATGACTGTTACATGATGAACCACATCCGGCATAATTATCCATCATTGATCCGGTGCCTACGAGTTTTCCATATACTGGTTCTCGCTTATTTACTTTTCTGTTATTACTGTTACAATCACTACAAAATACCAAAAACATTACTTTTGCTGTCTTTACTTTTGTTACCGTTACCATCACTATCATATTACTTTGCTACTAAACACCTTGCTGCAGATACTAAGTTTCCAGGTGTGGTTGAATTGACAACTCAGCTGCTAATACTTGAGAATATTCTTTGGCTCCCCTTGTGTCGAATCAACAAATTTGGGTTGAATACTCTACCCTCGAAAATTGTTGCGATCCCCTATACTTGTGGGTTATCAGCTTGCCGCCCTTCTGACGCTTAGGCAGAGGCTGCCCTTCCGGTTGCTGGTCTTCTACTGTTGCCACCTGCCGGCTTGTAGAAGCTCGCTGCACGGCCTTGCGCTTGTTGTCGTTCTGCTGATGTCTCCGACTGGAGTCACCAGCCGGGACCCGAGAAGTCGGAGGAGCTATCTTGCCATATGCATCGACTTGGATCTCCGCCTTCATGGAGGAGTCGGTGGTTGCGTATTTGCTGGTGATGATCAGCAACTCGTCGAGAGTCGTCGGCTCGTCGCAGAGGAGTTGGTGCTTGAGGAGGGTGCCCTCTCGGCACCCGACAGTGAAATATTCGATGGCCTGCACCTCGTGCATGCCCTCGCAGGAGTTGCGTAGCTCGGCCCAGCGCGTGAGGTAGTTGCGAGTCGATTTGCTGGGCCCTTGGACGCACAAGGAGAGTTGTCGTGGCTTGGGAGGCCGCTTGTATGTGCTGGTGAAGTTGCGGACGAAGGCCTCGGTGAAATCAACCCAGCTGTTGATGCTGCGGGGCTTCGGTCTGTTAAGCCACGTCCGAGCTGTGCCCTGGAGCATGAGCGGGACGTACTTCACAGCAACGCGCTTGTTGTCGTTCGCTATGCTGACGGCCGTGGAGTAGTCGACCAGCCAGTCCTCCGGCTTCACGGAGCCGGTATACTTGGGCGTATCCCTTGGGAGGGTGAACCCTCGAGGGAAGGGCTCATCTCAAATTCAGGGGCCAAAACAAGGTGGACCCAACACATCTTCTTCTTCTAGTGCCAGGGAGCGATTGAGGCGGTCGATCCGGTGGCGGGCGTCGTTTTCTCCGACTTCTTCCCGGCGGCCAAGGCGATCGCCGAGTGTCGGGTGCGTGATAGGAGGGGGAGTGGGATGCCTTTCTCCACGAGGCTGAGGAGGAGGCGGATCGCCTCGCTGCTCCATGGCTCGGGGGCGGCCTTCAATATCGCGCTCGATGGAGAGGTGAGTCAGGCTGCGGCTGGCAGCCAGCTCTTTGCCCTTCTTACTACGGGCGCCACTAGTCGGCGTCCGAGACGTTGCGCCATGATCCTGGTGAGGGGGCGGCTTGTCGTTCTGCTGAGTAGGCGCCTCGTCGCGGCAGCCGGCTTCTTGCTGCTCGACGGCCGCGTCGAGGAGTTGCTGGACGCGCTCCGTCATATGACGACGCTTGTCACCCTCGTACTTGTCCAACTCGTTTGCCACCGCCTGGGCAGCTCGTATGTTTCCTGCCGGCGTAGCGTAGATGGGGCGATCTGCCCCGAACGCGCCAGCGATGGCCATGCCACGCAGCCGGATCGAGCCGGCGTGGCTAGGCCCTTCAGGGCTAGCATTCCGCCAACGGCCCGGTCCATCTCACGCCGGTAGGCCTCTGAGAGGCGACGCACGCTGGCCAGTCGGTTGGCGCTCCCAAGGAGCCGGACGCGGCGCGCTTCCAGCGCCTCAGCATCCGCATTGGCCGGGATGGGCGCTGACAACTCTCACAGCGCAGCATCGAGTGGGTCTCGAGCGACTCCGTCCGAGTGCTCGCCACTATTGATGACAAGCACCTCCATGACGGTGCTCCTGCCGCTGTGCTCGCGAGGAGGCGGCTCGTCGTAGATCACCACATTGGTAGGGAACGCATCAAGCGACACCGTGTCGGAGTCGACGATCATCGGGTCGGTGGAGCCAACCGACTCCAAGTCGGCTGCAGGCCCGCAGGCGACATGGAGCTGGTCGAGGAGGCTGATGAGGCGGTTCTCAGGGCAGTCAGTGCCTGCGTCGGATGTAGGCTCGTCGGAGAGGCTGATTCCGCCGATAAGGTCGGTGAGGCAGCTCGCTGCGCAGGCGATCTCCGCGCCGCGCACCGCGTCGAGGCTGACGCCGTCGGGCGTGCTGGGCTGGCTGCGCACGTCCGGAAGGAACAAAGTTCCCGTCAAGAACAGATCTCTGGATGACGGTGCACCTCACCCCATGGTGGGCGCCAAATGTCGAGGGTTGGGTGCGACATATGCCAAGGGATGGCTTATCATGGTGGGAGCGAGTAGAACATCGCTGGTTCCTGGAAGCGGGATAAGGTGTAGACACGAACGCTAACGCACTTTACCCAGGTTGGGGGCTCTCCTTGGAGATAATACCCCTACTCCTGCTCTGCGGGGTCTCCGCATGATCACTAAGGCACTAGTGAATACAAGGTGCTCCTTGAGCTGTATGTTAGAGGTTGAAGGAGGCAGGGCTAGCTCTCTTCTTCCTCTAGATATGAGTCTAGGTCTATCAGGTTCGGAACCCTTTGCATGGGTGCCCTGGGGGGTTTATATAGGCCTACCCCACAGGGGTACAATGGTAACTTGGACGGGTGCTGGGCCCGGCTGTCAGCGTCTCTGGTCGCCGGCTTCTCCGCCGGCAGCTCGGGCTGCCGCATGGCGGGCCCTCCGACTGGTCCGATACGGAGCCGGCAGGCCGCGTCCGCCGCTGATGGCTAGTTGGTGGCTGATCACTGTAGCCATGGTGCTAATGACGCAGGCTTGGTCGGGGGGCATGGCTAAAGTCCCGCCGCCTGGTGGGAGATCACTGTAGCCACACCGCACCCCATCTGGTTGATGTCATACTGCTTTCGGGGGAGGGTTCGGCCGCCTGCTGGGGGCCGGCCTCCCGTAGTTCCGGCTGGTCCAGCTTCGGCCGCCTTCCGAGCTCTCTCTGCCCGGTAGGGCCCGTCGCTTGCGGGCCGTACCGACAGGTCATCGTGGGAACAGGGCTCCGCCGGTCAGTAGTGGCGTAAAGGGGGAATGGCAACACTGCCACGTCATGCGAGGATCACCGTCTGTACGGGGCACTGTGGCCATGCCAAGCCCGGGATCCGGGGGTACGGGGCTACGCTGTAGCCTCACCCTGTCTTGTCTTCTTGATGAGGGGCACAGACTCTGAGGGTGCCTGGTAGCCTCCTGCTAGAAGCCGGCTTCTCCGGAGGCCGTCCGCTAGGAGGCGGCCTGACTTGGTGTCGTCTACCGGTGCTAGGCCGCCTTCGGGCAGCCGGCCGTTCAGGCCAGCCGGCCACCAGAAGGCGGTGCTCCATTCTGGAGTCTCGTGGGTCAAAGCCGGCCCAAAGTCTTAGAAGGCTCAGGGATTCGGGTTAGCCTACCCGTTGCCCAATACTCCGACAAAGTAGTTGAGGGCTTTGAAGCATATCACTAAGCATTTTGAGCAAGAACCTCATTAAGCAACACCTCATCCCTCCTTGATATTATTGGCTTTTCCTATAGCTTCAATGTGATCCTGGATCACTAAAATAGAAAATGTAGAGTCTTCTGCTTTGAGCTTGAGCCAATTCTTTTGACCTTAGTATTTTTGAGGAATCCACTTTTCTCATCCATGCCATGCCAATCATTAAGCTTTCCCGAAATATTTATCTTTAAATAGCATTAGCTCAATGAGCTATATGTTGTTAGAAATTACCAAAACTATCCAGTGATAGTTGCATTTTCAATAGCAGCAGCAACAACAACAACACCACCACCAGCAGCAGCAACAACAACAACAACCACAACGACGACGACAACAACAACAACAACAACAACAACAACAACAACAACAACAACAACAACAACAACAACAACAACAACAGTAGCAGCAGCAGCAACAGCAACAACAACAACAGCAACAGCAACAACAACAACAGCAACAGCAA